>NC_048310.1:16558232-16858232 GCF_013100865.1 Trachemys scripta elegans
TCAATAAGAGTTAAAGTTTTAAAATGCAGTGTGTCCTTTTCCATCCCTCCTCCCCCACCCATCCCAGCTACCTTGGCAATTATCCCCCTACCTCTGTAAGGAACTAATAAAGAATGCATGAATGTGAAAAAACAATGACTTTATTGCCTCTGCAAGCGGGAGGGGAGGGGAGGGTGGGGTGGGGTGGTTGGTTTACAGGGAAGTAGAGTGAACCGGGTCGGGGGGGGGGGGTTGGAGGGTTCATCAAGGAGAAACAAACAGAAGTTTCACACAGTAGCCTGGCCAGTCACAAAACTCGTTTTCAAAGCTTCTCTGATGCGCACCGCACCCTGCTGTGCTCCTCTAACCGCCCTGGTGTCTGGCTGCGCGTAATCAGCGGCCAGGCGAGTTGCCTCAACCTCCCACCCTGCCATAAAGGTCTCCCCCTTACTCTCACAGATATTGTGGAGCGCACAGCAAGCAGCAATAACAATGGGGATATTCTTTTCGCTGAGGTCTGAGCGAGTCAGTAAGCTGCGCCAGCGCGCTTTTAAACGTCCAAATTCACATTCCACCACCATTCGGCACTTGCTCAGCCTGTAGTTGAACAGGTCCTGACTACTGTCCAGGCTGCCTGTGTATGGCTTCATGAGCCATGGCATTAAGGGGTAGGCTGGGTCCCCAAGGATCACGATAGGCATTTCAACATCCCCAATGGTCACTTTCTGGTCCGGGAAGAAAGTCCATTCCTCCAGCTTTCGAAACAGAGCAGAGTTCCTGAAGACGCGAGCATCATGTACCTTTCCCGGCCATCCCACGTTGATGTTGGTGAAACGTCCCTTGTGATCCACCAGGGCTTGCAGCAGCATTGAAAAGTACCCCTTGCGGTTTACGTAGTCGGTGGCTTGGTGCTCCGGTGACAAGATAGGGATATGGGTTCCGTCTATGGCCCCGCCACAGTTTGTGAATCCCATTTCAGCAAAACCATCCACTATTGACTGCACGTTGCCCAGAGTCACTACCCTTGCTATCACCAGGTCTTTCATTGCCCTGGCAAATTGGATCACAGCAGCCCCCACAGTAGATTTGCCCACTCCAAATTGATTCCCGACTGACCGGTAGCTGTCTGGCATTGCAAGCTTCCACAGGGCTATCGCCACTCGCTTCTCAACTGTGAGGGCTGCTCTCATCTTGGTATCCTGGCGTTTCAGGGCAGGGGAAAGCAAGTCACAAAGTTCCATGAAAGTGCCCTTACGCATGTGAAAGTTTCGCAGCCACTGGGAATCGTCCCATACCTGCAGCACGATGCGGTCCCACCAGTCTGTGCTTGTTTCCCGGGCCCAGAATCGGCGTTCCACGGTATCAACCTGCCCCAGTGACACCATGATTTCCACATTGCTGGGGCCTGTGCCTTGTGAGAGGTCTATGTCCATGTCAATTTCCTCATCACTCTCGTCGCCGCGCTGCAATCGCCTCCTCGCCTGGTCCGGGTTTCGCCTTGGCATGTTCTGGCTCTGCATATACTCCAGGACAATGCGCGTGGTGTTCATAGTGCTCATAATTGCCGCGGTGATCTGAGCGGGCTCCATGATCCCAGTGCTAGCTATGGCGCCTGGTCAGAAAAAAGGCGCGAAAGTAGTATCTGATGGACCAGGAGAAGGAGGGCGGGAGGGAGGGAGGGAGGGCCGAGTGACGACATGGCGTACAGGTACAGGAACAGGGAGAAACACAAACAACTGTCACACAGAATGGTCCCCCCCAAAGATTAAACTGGAAACCCTGGGCTTAGCAGGCCGTTGATTTCACGGAGGAAGGGGAAGCAAATGAACACAGAACAAATCTATTTTTTACATCTTAAGGTGGCAGCCGACGCTGCAGCATGAGTGACAGCCATACCAGTATGACGATGACGGGTACCAATCATAATATACCATCATCTGCCAAAAGGCAAGGGGCTGCTGCTGTGTAGCAATGCAGCCCCACGTCTGCCAGCCCCACGTCCGCCAGCACCCAGCATCGCCCTCGGCCTCTTCTGGGTGCTTAGCAGACAATATTGGGCAATTGGCAGAAAATAGTATATTACGACTGGTAACCGTCATCATCAAAACAGTAGCATGTCTGCCCAGGTGGCCATGATTGACAGCCATACCAGTATGATGATGATGGGTACCAGTCATAATATACCATCGCCTGGAAGGGGCTGGTGCAATGCAGCACTACGGCTGCCAGCCCCACGGCTATCACTCATGCTACACCGTCTACCGCCAAAAGGCAGTTAGCAGCTGTTGCTGTGTAGCAATGCAGTCCCACGTCTGCCGGCACCCAGAGGACATATGGTGACGGTGAGCTCAGCTGAGCTGAGCGGGCTCCATGCTTGCCGTGGTATGTTGTCTGCACAGGTAACCCAGGTAAAAAGGCGCGAATCTATTGTCTGCCATTGCTGTGACGAGGGGGGAGGGGCCTGACGACATGTACCCAGAACCGCCCGCGACACTTTTTTGCATCATCCGGGCATTGGGATCTCAACCCAGAATTCAAAGAAAAGGCGCGAACCGCTTCTCGGCTCGAGCTGTGGCGCAAACATAGTATCTGACGGCCTAGGGGAAGGAGGGAGGGGGGCCGAGTGACGACATGGCGTACAGGCACAGGGAATTAAAATAAAGAACGGTGGCTGTGCATCAGGGAGAGACACAAACAACTGTCACAGACTGGTCCCCCCCAAAGATTAAACTGAAAACCCTGGGTTTAGCAGGCCGTTGATTTGACGGAGGGAGGGGGAAGCAAATGAATACAGAGAAAATCTATTTTTTTACATCTTAAGACGACGGTGCAGCGTGACTGATAGCCCTCGGCATCTTTCTGGGTGCTTGGCAGCAAATACAGGGCGGTGTATGACGATGGTCTTCAGGCCTATTGCACGAGCTGCTGCTCAGGGAAGACTCTGCTAACGTGCGATGACCCGACTTGTAATAGGCCGGCTAACAGTCATAATACACCATTTACTGCCAAAAGGCAAGCCCCACGGCTGCCAGCACCCAGATCGCCGATGAAGGCTACCAGTCTACTGCACCGTCTACCGCCAAAAGGCAGTTAGCAGCTGCTGCTGTGTAGCAATGCAGTCGCACGTCTGCCGGCACCAAGAGGACATATGGTGACGGTGAGCTCAGCTGTGCTGAGCGGGCTCCATGTTGTCTGCACAGGTAACCCAGGTAACCCAGATAAAAAGGCGCGAATCTATTGTCTGCCGTTGCTGTGACGGGGGAGGGAGGGGCCTGACGACATGTACCCAGAACCGCCCGCGACACTGTTTTGCATCATCCGGGCATTGGGATCTCAACCCAGAATTCCAAGGGGCAGCGGAGACTGCGGGAACTGTGGGATAGCTGTGGGATAGCTACCCATAGTGCAATGCTCCGGAAGTCGACGCTAGCCTCGTACTGTGGACGCGGTCTGCCGACTAGAGCACCTAGAGCATTTTATTGTGTGGACATACACAATCGGCTGTATACAACCGATTTCAATAAAACCGGCTTCTATAAATTCGAACTAATTTCGTAGTGTAGACATACCCTAAGAGAGTTTGATGCCCAAATCCAGGCTGGAGGGAGGTACCTCCCTTTACCATTTTGTTTAAGCTCTCTTATAAGAGCCATGGATCTGATAGGTGAACTCTGAGCACACCTACTGGATCAGGCCCCACAGGCAAGTTAGGTGGAAGCACACCTATATCTCTTGGTTTGTGAGTCACTCTGGGGCTTAGATGTCTGGATGTGTGCCATGGGCTACAGTGCATATGCCCAGAAGCAGAAACCTAAGCAACTTCTATTGAAAAAACTTAAGGTGCTGAGTGAGTTCAGGTACCTACAGTGTTAGGCAGCAGCTGAGCAGGGCTTTTGTGGATCCCAGAGAGGCCTGATGCAGGGATTTAGGTGCCTAACGTAGCAGTTAGTCTTAATTTGGGATAAAAGCAGTGTACTAAAATAAGTACTAAGTCTAGCAACATCTGCACCATCCTAAAATGTTTCTAACCATTTACGATTGTTTCTTCTCTCTGTAAACGTGTGTGTATAACTGATGCCACTGATTGAATCATTGAGCTATGCATGTTTTTCCCTTCTTTTTCAGTTCCAGCTTGACCCCACTGCCTTTACTCAAACCCTTTTCTTTGTTTGCCCTCCGTGTTGCCTCCTCTTGTACTGCTTTGCATAAATCAACTGCCTTTTCACCTTCTTTAGCTTTCCTCTGGTCTCCCGGACCTCCAAACAGCTTCCACATTTATCTGTGACCTGTATATAACCGACTCTTGTTCCAGTGCATTCTGTCAGGTTCCTCCTTGTTCCTTTATAGGGTACTGACTTCCCTCTTGGTCCCCTGGAATTTACTCAGCTCTCTCTTTCCTCTGGCCTCACCCTGCATTCCTCTGCATTTTGCAGAGTCTGCCATTGAGCTGCCTGAATCACTGCCTCTCCCCTGGGGTTTCCCATATCATCTCAGTAATGTTCCCGCATCTTGCTGGCCAATGGAACTTGGTCTTGGCCTCTCCTGCAGTCTGTCCCCTTCCCTTCCTATTGTCCAGCATTGGGTTTTGTTTTTTTTATTATTATATATAATGGGATTTGCATAACCACAGTTTTCAGGGGCACTTACTTTAAGTCACACTGGCTTTTTAATTTCCACTTTTTATTAAAGAAGCAAAATTAAGGGTTTATAATCTTCACAATTTGCCATTTGGAGAAAAAAAATGTAAAAGCTGGCCCTGGAGGTTGAGTGCCGTTGAAAGCCTCAGTGAGCTAGCAATTAGAAAAAAAAAAGTGACCACGTGGTCTTGACTTTCAATAGCACTCAATGCAGTCATTTAACCACTGGGTTTAACTGCTGTTTAGCAGCAGCGTGGTGCACCATTAAAACTGTAGTCTTCACATAGCATTAATCGAGCAGTTAGAGCTGTTGGGAGTTATAATGGGGGGGGGGGGGGTCAAGCAATTATTACAATGCTCACCAGCATACACAACAGCTAAGGTTCTCTTTTGGTGCATTCAATCACAAAGTGTTTCTTCTAACTGTATAACTCAGCCATTTTAAATTACCTGCATTATCCATCTCACAATTTGGCTGTCCAAACGCAACTTTGATTTCTTTCTACCATCTTATTAAGTCTTTTCAAAATAACCTGAATACATAAAGGATCTGACTTACTATACCGAAAAAACAAACATTACTACATATCACACCCTCACTATAAAAAAAAAAAACCCTGTGTTTCAAAGAGGTTAAATACCTCAACTGGAGTCCATTATGGTCTAGTGGATTAGGTTTCTAATCCTGGTCCTGACTCTGGTTTTCTGTGTGGCCTTGGATTAGTTTTTTTCACCTGTCAAAGACCCCCATCTACAATTCGTAAGTGCATCCTGAGGCATGTGTTAATACTGCAGAGCATGTTGCAGTAGTTTAACTCTAAGTAACAAAGACATGGATAACAGTTATGAGCTCCGAATCTGAAAGTAAAGGACACAACTGTTGTGCCAAGCACAAATGAGAGTGTGCTCTGCAAATACATCCAGAAACAGCTGGGGATCCAACATGGAAAAAAAACAGATTTACAGTCTGCAAATGCAATCTGTTTTAATGTAGGGATATAAAAGAAGGTACTAACAGTGATTCCCCCAAGTGACAGTGACCCCCTCATAATTTGTCCCCCACACTTTAAAATCCAACAGTTTCACCAAGTACAAAAATCTCTTGGGTCTTCTGTTAAAACTTGTAAGCTACTGTCTGTAGAAACCATTGATTATATCTATCCTGTGAAAGATACTTTATTACTATGTAAAACTTACAAACAAGTTAATTGACTTTGTTCTTGAAGTAACTGATACAATGTAAACAAACACTATAAACTGTTAAGTGACTTTCACTTCATTCAACGGCTCCTAGGACAGACCCCCACCCTCTGTGATTAAAGGGCCGGGAGTTTCAAATGAATTAGCACACACCCCGAAAGTGGTGGAGACAGTAAATTAAAATATGGTTAAGATATGGAATGTATGTTGATGAATGCTTTATGTACATAAATGGTTAGGGAGGTGCCAGCCTAGAAAGGGAGTATCCATCTGCCGAAGAATGTGTCAAGTAGGACCACCAGACAACCCCCTGAGGGTAAACTGGGATCCACCCCATCACCTGGAAGGATGAGAAACACAAACTTTGGACAGTGTGGAGCCACCAGGAATGTGCCATCTGCTGATTGAATCAGCAGCAGCAGGATGAAACAGTTCCCATAGACTAACATAGGAATTAATTCCTATAAGAATGGACTCTAAAGACTGATGACTTTGAGTCTCTGGTTCTGCTGCCAGCCTCCAGGAGCATCAGGTGCACCTGACACAGACTCGGCTCCATCCTCATGACCAAGATACCTGGCCAGTAACTTGGCATGAGCAACTTCTAGGCTGGTAACTATAATACCTATACAGAACTTGAATGAATGATTGTGTGAATGAATCTCTCTCTCTATATATATATATATACACATGTATATGTGTGTGTGTGTATAAGAAATAAGTAGTTAAACAACATTGTTTACTTTTATCTTTTGCTTTATCAGTATATTTACAATAAATGTGGCATCTTTGCCTTACCCGTCTTAATAAGATCCTGCTGGTTTTTATTCTATTGATATAACATTAGGAATCTTTTAAACACTCAGTATACAATATCCCATCAATATAGGCACATTCCCAAGCACTTTTCTCTGCCTCCCAGTCTCAATAGTCTGTCATGTCCATAAGACTAGGTAGGAGGTCTCCTTTGCCAGTCAGTGGCAAAGGTGCGTCTAGATCTCAGGAGTTGTGGAATGCGTCCATCCATGTTTCCTTTATTCTAGTCACTACGGCACAATCTCACCCCATTCCAAAAAATCATTGTGTTATCCTTGGTTGAATTTTTTAACACCCCTTTAGTTTCAAGCACAAAGTGTTGCAATAAATGCTTGTTCATAGAAGATATGTGAGGAGGAAACTCAGCAAACTTCATTTAAAATACTGTGGCAATAAATATTTCATCCAGCTCTTTTAAATATATACATAATTAGAGCCTAGTCTGGCAGTCCTTTCATAGACAAAACTTACCACTTACAATGGAAAACCGTATATGAAGTGGGTATGACTCATCCCATAATTTCGCCACAACACTCATCAAATTGGTTTAACTTGTTATAAAAATTGATGCATGTGAATCTACTTCTTAGATGTTTGGGAACTGGTTAATCAGTGGTGATATATAGTATGTACTAGGGCATTTAAAAACATCAAATTAGGAGATGCAGATTGAATTTATAGATGTCTGTTTAACTGCAAGGACACAAGTGACCTTAGCAATATATTTGCCTAGATTATTGTTTAAATGAGACAATTCAGCCTTAAACTATGCTTCTGGTAACAAGGTCAGTTTTCTGTGGTATGCCTCTACTAGGCATCATTGATATCTTTGGAAATATCTTTTACGGGGTTTTCCCCCCCTCTTGATGAAGTTGAAGATATGACATTTAGATTCCATATTCAGAACTACTGGTAGCCTACACATAGAATGATATGGAATGTTCATTACCATACAGCTGCTCCAAGACATAGGTTTGTTAAGTGACCTAAATGCTTGATTACAGGTGGTGAAACTGCATATTTGGCTTGCAATGCCTGTTTCACCAATTACACTGTAGCACAGCCTAGCAGGCTGAATGTGGTGCTGCAGACACTCCCGACCTCGGTTTCTTCCACGGTTTAGGTGACTCAGCACTCCAGCTGGGTCACTGTAAATTCAATCCTCCTTTTTGGGGGAGAAGGCAGCACAGGGGGAAGTAATATGACTAAACCAAAGTCCAAAACAAACAAAAGCTTCTTCTGGCCTTTAGAGATTACCCCAAGCCTACCTGCTGGGCTCTGTTCCCAGTCCCTTCTGGGTTACTTTTCAGTCCTTCCTTAAATAGGAGTCCCACCCGCCTCCTGGAGCTAGGTAGTTCAGGCAGTTATACCTTTCTCCTCAAGCCAGGAGTTCCCAGCTCCACTTCTTGGAGCTGGATTGTAATTTAGCCAGCTGTCAGGCCTTAGATCGCTTCTCACTTGGCTGGCCCATTCCCCCAGTTAGTCCTCAGACTCAGAAGGATTGGCAGGCCAGACTTCTCCTGCTGGTATCTGCCCTGCTGGAAGGGAGGAGGCAGCATTTACACTGGTCGCCAGTTGGTTTTGTGACAGGGGAGCCTCACCTTGCCTTCACTGCCAGGTTCCTGGCCCCTAAAGATACAGTGATGGGATTTCCTCCCAAGCACTACTGGACCTCTTCTACTCTATCAATATCTTCTAGGACCTAGGTCAGAGGGAGGTGTGTGTATATATATAAATAAAACCTTTCAAATTCTTAAAGGGCCATGCCATGTGATGGGGTGGTGGGCTGACCACTAGGCATCTCTACTCTTAAGGGGGGAGACTACCTTGTTACAATTGGTACATACATAGTTTTATGACTGGACTACAAGTGCTGTACAAATCCATGTCCCCGCCTTTCCCAGGACTGTATGTAAAAGTACAATCCAGCCACTAACTGGCAGTATATTACTGATACAAACAGAAAACATTTTCAACGTGTGATCTTTGCAGCAATCCTTTCTTGACATTCTTTTTCTGAAGGAGAGAGGTATCATGACATGCTAGAGGACATTTCTAACCCCTCGACTTAATGTTTTAAAATTATTTTTCCATCAACAACAGTGCTAGATTTGAATGCTCTTTTAACGTAACATTTATTTTGGCATCAGTAATTTTAAATTGTCCTTGACAAATAAGGATTAAATAAATAGTCTTTTTAGATGTGCTAATGGAAAGAACCACATTGAAAATAAATAAATAACTATCCCATTTACTTGCAAGATATGCTAACTATATATATATAAAAAATTAGTTTGCTGTTTGCTAACCTGTTTTAGACAAGAAAATTACATTGAAGTGCTCAGTATTTTTAAGTAGTTGCTTAATGCCATGAATCTTGGAAGACTCAATTAGACTGTGTTCCACATATCTGAATCAATGAAAATGCAGATTAAAATAACAGGAATATTTTCAAGTGTGTGTGTGGCAGGGGAGCAACAGTAACACAATATTCTATTTGCTTCCAGGTTTTTGTATTCTGACCCCCACCTGTAAATAATGGTTGAAAAACATATCCCTTTTATGGAGGGTTACGGCTAGAAAGATTTTATTTCATGAAGTCTGACTGTACAGCAGGGCTTGAGGTACAGTTATTTAAGGCAACTGGCAAATTTATAATAGTGCTCATGGAATAAATAATTAGAGACAGGTTAAAGCTATCATATTTGGATCTACATCTAGATTTTGAATTCCTCAAAGTTTGGAGGTTTTGCGTGTTATAAAGAAAGGGGCCATTTGCATGAGGACCTGGATCTGGGCTCAAATTTCTTAGACCTAATGGCTGCAGATGTTTTAATATTCAGACCTATGTTTACTCAGAATGAGATTTAAGATGCAGGACTACTCTGAAAAATGACTATGTAAAAAAGTGGCTTCTCCTTACCTAATAGGTCTGTTTTACATGTGTATTCAGTGCAAGGGCTGCTGACTTCAGTAACCTCAAAATAAATGTACAATTAAAAGTTACTGCTCTCACTCCTGTTAGCATCAAAGACACAATACAGCTATGAAAAAGAAAGGAAACTAGATTCTATTCCTTCCTGTGCTTCTTCAAAAATTGTTTTATTGTTTGTTTTTTAGTTCCTCATTTCAATTTCTCCCCCCCACAAATATTCAATCACTTAAGAAGGGTGGAGGGAGAAAAGCATGCTGGAAAAGTCCTCTTTATAAAGAAATGTCTCTTGATATCAGCAAGCATTGAGTGGAAAACTTCCAAAAGGGAAATATCTAAGGTTTCCACTTGACCCAGAATGTTTCAAGTTACTTAAGGGGGGGAAAGTAACTTTTTGAAGTGTCTTTTTATTGGGGAGTATAAGGGGAGAGGTTAAAATTTGCAGCTAACTCATATGGATCTGTTAGAAATAGACAGAGAAAGAAGGAGAGAGAGAGAAATGAATTTACAGAGATAAAGAAAGGAAAGGAAACAAGAGAGGGGATGAGGATTAACTATCTTTCCTGAAAAAAGAAGAACAGGAGTACTTGTGGCACCTTAGAGACTAACAAATTTATTAGAGCATAAGCTTTCGTGTACTACAGCCCACTTCTTCGGATGCATATAGAATGGAACATATATTGAGGAGATATATATACACACATACAGAGAGCATAAACAGGTGGGAGTTGTCTTACCAACTCTGAGAGGCCAATTAATTAAGAGGAAAAAAAAAAAACTTTTGAAGTGGTAATCAAGCTAGCCCAGTACAGACAGTTTGATAATAAGTGTGAGAATACTTACAAGGGGAGATAGAGTCAATGTTTGTAATGGCTCAGCCATTCCCAGTCCTTATTCAAACCGGAGTTGATTGTGTCTAGTTTGCATATCAATTCTAGCTCAGCAGTCTCTCTTTGGAGTCTGTTTTTGAAGTTTTTCTGTTGTAATATAGCCACCCACAGGTCTGTCACTGAATGACCAGACAGGTTAAAGTGTTCTCCCACTGGTTTTTGAGTTTTTGATTCCTGATGTCAGATTTGTGTCCATTAATTCTTTTGCGTAGAGACTGTCCGGTTTGGCCAATGTACATGGCAGAGGGGCATTGCTGGCACATGATGGCATATATCACATTGGTAGATGTGCAGGTGAACGAGCCCCTGATGGTATGGCTGATGTGATTAGGTCCTATGATGATGTCACTTGAATAGATATGTGGACAGAGTTGGCATCGGGGTTTGTTACAAGGATAGGTTCCTGGGTTAGTGGTTTTGTTCAGTGATGTGTGGTTGCTGGTGAGTATTTGCTTTAGGTTGGGGGGTTGTCTGTAAGCGAGGACAGGTCTGTCTCCCAAGATCTGTGAGAGTAAAGGATCATCTTTCAGGATAGGTTGTAGATCTCTGATGATGCGCTGGAGAGGTTTTAGTTGGGGGCTGAAGGTGACAGCTAGTGGTGTTCTGTTATTTTCTTTGTTGGGCCTGTCTTGTAGGAGGTGACTTCTGGGTACTCGTCTGGCTCTGTCAATCTGTTTTTTCACTTCAGCAGGTGGGTATTGTAGTTTTAAGAATGCTTGATAGAGATCTTGTAGGTGCTTGTCTCTATCCGAGGGATTGGAGCAAATGCGGTTATATCTTAGAGCTTGGCTGTAGACAATGGATCGTGTGGTGTGTCCTGGATGGAAGCTGGAGGCATGTAGGTAAGTGTAGCGGTCAGTAGGTTTCCGGTATAGGGTGGTATTGATGTGACCATCGCTTATTAGCACAGTAGTGTCCAGGAAATGGACCGCTTGTGTGGATTGATCTAGGCTGAGGTTGATGGTGGGATGGAAATTATTGAAATCATGGTGAAATTCCTCAAGGGCTTCTTTTCCATGGGTCCAGATGATGAAGATGTCATCAATGTAGCGCAAGTAGAGTAGGGGCGTTAGGGGACGAGAGCTAAGGAAGCGTTGTTCTAAGTCAGCCATAAAAATGTTGGCATATTGTGGGGCCATGCGGGTACCCATAGCAGTGCCGCTGACTTGAAGGTATATATTGTCCCCAAATGTGAAATAGTTGTGGGTGAGGACAAAATCACAAAGTTCAGCCATCAGGTTAGCTGTGACATTATCAGGGATACTGTTCCTGATAGCTTGTTCCTTTACTCTCACAGATCTTGGGAGACAGACCTGTCCTCGCTTACAGACAACCCCCCAACCTAAAGCAAATACTCACCAGCAACCACACATCACTGAACAAAACCACTAACCCAGGAACCTATCCTTGTAACAAACCCCGATGCCAACTCTGTCCACATATCTATTCAAGTGACATCATCATAGGACCTAATCACATCAGCCATACCATCAGGGGCTCGTTCACCTGCACATCTACCAATGTGATATATGCCATCATGTGCCAGCAATGCCCCTCTGCCATGTACATTGGCCAAACCGGACAGTCTCTACGCAAAAGAATTAATGGACACAAATCTGACATCAGGAATCAAAAACTCAAAAACCAGTGGGAGAACACTTTAACCTGTCTGGTCATTCAGTGACAGACCTGTGGGTGGCTATATTACAACAGAAAAACTTCAAAAACAGACTCCAAAGAGAGACTGCTGAGCTAGAATTGATATGCAAACTAGACACAATCAACTCCAGTTTGAATATGGACTTGGAATGGCAGAGTCAATGTTTGTAATGGCTCAATCTCCCCTTGTAAGTATTCTCACACTTATTATCAAACTGTCTGTACTGGGCTAGCTTGATTACCACTTCAAAAGTTTTTTTTTTCTCTTAATTAATTGGCCTCTCAGAGTTGGTAAGACAACTCCCACCTGTTTATGCTCTCTGTATGTGTGTATATATATCTCCTCAATATATGTTCCATTCTATATGCATCCGAAGAAGTGGGCTGTAGTCCACGAAAGCTTATGCTCTAATAAATTTGTTAGTCTCTAAGGTGCCACAAGTACTCCTGTTCTTCTTTTTGCGGATACAGACTAACACGGCTGTTACTCTGAAACCTATCTTTCCTGAGAAGCAGCTACAAAAACCTGAGGTGACAAAAGGGCTTTTAGGGTGTGAAGATACCTTTCAGCACCTATCAGCACTGTTAAAACAAGTAGAGATTTCATCTTTTAGATCTAGGTTGAGTCTTTAGACACATTCCTGTGTAATAGGGTGGAATCTAATTGCACCTAGTCGGACCAGAGTCACAATTCCCACCGTGGAGCAAGTAATTCTTTGTATCCCCTTACACCAGGGGGTCGGCAATGTTCGGCACGCGGCTCACCAGGGTAAGCAACCTGGCGGGCTGGGCCAGTTTATTTACCTGCTGACGCAGCAGGTTCGGCCGATCGCG
Organism: Trachemys scripta elegans; assembly: GCF_013100865.1. Classification (NCBI taxonomy): domain Eukaryota; kingdom Metazoa; phylum Chordata; order Testudines; family Emydidae; genus Trachemys; species Trachemys scripta. The sequence goes on from NC_048310.1 coordinate 16,571,180, forward strand.
GCCCTCCACTGGCCACGGTTCACCGTCCCGGGCCAATGGAGGCGGTGGGAAGCCGCAGCCAGCACATCCCTCGGCCCGCGCGGCTTCCCGCCATCCCCATTGGACCGGCACGGTGAACCACGGCGAGTGTGGGCTGCGATCGGCTGAACCTGCCGTGTCAGCAGGTAAATAAACTGTCCCGGCCTGCTAGGGTGCTTACCCTGGCGAGCCGCGTGACAAACATTGCCAATCCCTGCCTTACACGGTAAAGCACTCTTCCCCTCCCCCACTGAATCATTCCCTCTTCTCCTTAAACCAAGATCTGTGCAAAACTCAGCAGTTTTGGTTCATAGGGCAATGGGAAAAGAAACAGGCACTGAAAAGAAAAAAAAATGCATATGCTTTATTATTTATTTTATTTGACTTGATATACCTGGAGATTTGGTAAGCTAAATCCCAAAAGGAAAAACTTCCAAAACTGCCAATTTTTACCCTGCTTGTTGTCAAAGTAATCCAAACTACCGATATCTATCTATCTATCTATCTATCTAGAGAGAGAGTTTCCATCAAGTACCACAAGTGAACCCAGAAATCTGTCTTCCTACCTATGTTTTGGTTTTCTGTAATGCCTTTAGTATAGGTTTGTAAAGATATTGAGTGCCTAAAGATGCAGATAGGCACCTGGTAAAATTTCCGAAAGAGTCTAGGTGCTGAATTCTCCTTGAATTCAATGAAAAACCCACTAGGGGACAATCTGTATCTTGCACAACTAAATATCCTTGTAAGTCTAGCTCTAAGGCCCAGATCCTTAAAATATATTTAAATGTCTAAGAGTTTAAGTATTCACATGAGCTAGAGTCTGTTACAATGATTTTGTAAAGTGCTTCTTTATTATGTTGCAGCAATTCCATTACTGCTTCTTTTTTCTAGGAGAAAAGATGGGGCAAGGGGAATCAAAGACAAGGGGGGAAAATTGCAGACTTTCTGAAGTGGATTTATGTACTTAAGAAGAAGAATCACCATTGCTTTTATATAAAGCAGATAAATAGCTGTTCACCTTTATTAAATGCCCCAACTTTGCTCTGGAGTTTAATCACACTTAAAAGCCATTTGCCATACATACACTATAAAGTAAAAAGATGGCAAACTATAGTGTGAAAGAGAAGACAACAAAAGAAAAAGGTGTCTCTCTTTCTCTGAGCATCTGAAAATGCTATCTTAGTTCTTTTCTGAAACTTTCCAGTGATGAACACCACAGAGTATGTGGAATATGTAAATATAAGTCTGTGCCTTAGAGTATACCTGAAAATGTATAATTACATGAAAGAAAAATCATGACTTGTTCTGGAAAGTTAGTACAGATTAAGCACATACCTTTACGCTTCTAAAGCGTACTTGAAGATTTTGATGTGCAGCTTCTACTGCTTATCATAGGTATTTGTGATACAATACTGAGAGATAGAGCTTGATCCAGATTCTGATCGCTATTTGGACTAATAAGGTTACCCTGGTCAGGCGTGTGTGCCTGATTATCAGGCCAGACTTGGGCTAGGAAGTTAATGAGCTAATTAGCCCATTAAGAGTCAAGTGGTTTAAAACAAGCACAGCGGGGATGGGGAGCACACATGGAGAAGGGGCTAGAAAATTGTAAAAGAACACAAAGGTGTGGCTACATTGATATGTACTGGTGGAGGAATTTGGGGGGCATAGTCGGGAGGGATGGGGTGCCCCATCACACAACTATATAGTACAACTATATAGTACAACAGCTCATCACTTGAGACATTTAAGGGATGAATGGTGTTTAATTTGGAAACCTACAATTACTATTTGGGTGCTCAGATGGAGAAAAGGGAATGTGTATACATAAGGCCTAATGCATTTGATAAACCTTCTTTCAGCTCCCATTAAGGGGCCATAGCAGGCTTGATGAATCTTGTCAGCCCCACATAAACACTTAAGATTCATTCCTGCAGGCTACTGGGAACACCTGACTGCCACTGATTTAAAGGTAGGTAAGGCATATTGAAGGAAGTGCTTAATAGATTTCAGGATCAGGCTCTTAGTACTGATCCTGATAGCATTCTTAAGTTTCTATAATGGATGCCTAGATGTAGAAGATATACAAGTAATGAGCCCAAGTTGGAAAAGTGAACCTTGTACGTCTTAATGTAACTTCAGAGACGACACTGTGTTCTAGATTTCCGACCTGACTGCTAACATTCTTTCTGTTGAAGAATAACTTGGTATCCCTTCTGCCACAGACAGTTCATTTCCAATACAGGCAATTCAGAAAGGATGTTATTCTCCCCTCAGCTGTAACTTAAAAAAAAAAAAAATTAGTGATAATTGCTTCAGACTAACTAATAAAAGTGTGCAGGTTTACATGAATCAGAGAATACTGTTAATTAATATAGTAAATTAATATGACTGTGTATATGCTTTAATTTGTGTATAATGTATATTTTACTTCCATTTTCTTTAATGACTATCTCAAAAGAGCTGTCTGTGTTTTGCTAGGGCGGCACAATATTTACTGTGTTACTCTCTTTTGGTATAGCTGTCTGTATGCAATCTATCCTGAGCCCAGCAATATGATTTCTGAATACTTTTGTATTCTGTTTCTTGGTTGTGGATTTTCCCCTCCTCCCCCCCGCCACCTTCACATCTGTCTCTCTGTCCTACAACAAATCTACTTCAATGTAAGGATTTCTATATATTTTATTTTCATTTTGCTTCTTGTACGGGCTTCCCAACCTACTACAGCCTTCTGAGAAATCTTTGAACCAGTAACAATGTAGAAGGGCATGCTAAATGCATTTAATACCATCAAGGAACTGCAACAAAAATCAGATGAGGAAAGTCTGTACAGCCAGATTTTCAAAAGTGCTCTGAACCTTGCAACTCCTGTTAATTACAAGGGAAGCTACTGGGTGCTGAACATTCTTGAAAACCTGACTAGTGAAGTATTAGGATTCTGGAAAGTATTTAGGTACCTAACTCCCTTTGAAATTAAGGGGAGTTAGCCACCTAAATTCCATTGAGAATTTGGGTCCTAGGTACTAGAGCTGTGCAGAGAATGAAAGTTCCTCTTGACCATGTACTTGAAGGTTTTGAAATATAGCTTCATTCCAAATTGGAATGAAAACTGAATATTTTTTCCATTAAAGGAAAGTTTCATTTTGAATAGATCAAAAGGCTTCATTGGGACAGAATCAAAACATTTAATTTTGATTTTGAGTTTAAATTTTGTAATATATTACAATAACAATTGAAAAGAAAAGTTGTTTGAAGATGTACAATCAGAACATTTTGTTCCATAAAATATCAAAACAGGACATTTCAACATTGTAGGAATTATTTTACTGTTTTTCTTCCAAAATGAAGTTCTGGAGAAACTGACACTATTTTGTGAAGCATTTTGATTTTTTAGGAACTGCATATTCTGTTGGAATATGGATCAGTCTAAATTTCTCTGATCAGCATTACTAGTTACCTAGCTGGGAGCTGCATTCTTTTGAAAATCTGGCTTGCCCCATATATACTATTCACATATCAGTTTTAGGTAAGGAAATAACTGAATTTATAGATGAGTTATTAATTATGCCTATTCCCCAGATATCCAGAATCCCCCAGTGATATCCTAGTTTGTTGGAATTTGCATAGCCGTTAGATCTGTTAGCTGCCAAATGTGAAATATGAAAAAGCCTATGCACATTGTTTATTCTAGAAAGCACGCGGGATACATTATGCTCATGAAATATACCCCATCAATGCCATTAAAAGGGCATCTGCAGCCAATGCTGGTCTCAGCAAAAAAAGAAAAGAGAAAATCATGGTAAAATAAGATGATTTTCATCTTAGTTGTACAGTCCATTCACAACTGTTCATTTAAAAGACGATTTCTTCCACATGAAGAATCTACACGATGCATCTGTTCTAGTGCTCCAGACTGCATAGTGCATACTCAATCATGGCTTCTATAGCAACAACAGCAGCAGGAGGAGCTCATTGAAAAGATTGGTGGCAGCAGTACAGCAAGGAGCACATTCAAAGGAGCTTGAGGCAGCTGGGCTGGAGCAGAATAGCTCATGCGGTGAGCTCAGTGTCAGTCTTCAATGGTTAACAATAACCAAACTCAAGATTTGGCTGTCTACATCTTAGAACTAAACAAACAACACAACAGTTTCTAAGCAACCAGCCTGCCCCAGCCCTGGAAACCTGGACTAATACTTGAAAGATCTTCGCCTGCCCCAGGCTCACTCAGCACTGCCTTTCAAAGGAAATGGGTAAAGCCTTCTTCACTGGCCTGCTGGCTTCCTGTTGGTCAGTGTCTCCTCCTGGCCCAGGCCTCTGGAGGACTGAGACTCCTTAGTAGCTCAGCCTGAATGGGTTTTCCTTAAGTGGAGATGGGGGTGTCAGAGCACACACCTCCAGCAGGGGGCAGAAAAGGCCTGACAGACCCGCTTATAGGCCTTAATAATGAACACACCCAAAGTTAAGGCATGTTATAGGGACCCATCTAAAACATTCACCTTTTAGTAGCCAATTTTATGTGCCAGTTTCTGATAGTATACCTATATCTAATGTGTTGGGTTAAAACCGTATTACTCAAACCACCCTTTTAAATCTTTGAGAATGGATCTATTAGACCGGTGTTTCTCAATGACCAGTCCATGACAGCCTCCTTGCTGGACCCTGAGATTTCTCTGACACTGTTTAGGAAGGCAGCAAGTCGGCCCCTGGTAGCAAAAAGATTGAGAAACACTGCATTAGACAAACTCAAGGGCTTTTGGGGGAACAAAGCTTCCCTGGCACAGATAGTTCTGACAGAAATTTCTGCTTGTGCCTCATATGAATATATTATATTCCTCTCTTTGGTAACACAGTGCTCACAATTGAACTTGGAATCATACCCTAAAGTGGTGTAATATGAGAGAAGCAGGGAGGACAGGTGTAAGTATTAAATCAGCATAATTAAAATCTGTCTTAACTGGTCTTTTCAGGAAACAGGAAAATTAGTAGTTACAAACAAAGAGAGGAAGAGAGAGATATTCCTGCTAACAGCCCACCCATACTGTATAGTGCTTTTCTTCTATGTTCAATGATTTCTCACTTTCTATTGAATATGAAGTTGGGTGTAGTAGAAAGATGAAACTCTGGCGCTAAGTAAACTCAGTGAGCCAGATCTTCAGCTACTATAAATTGGCCTAGTTACATTGGCTAGACCTATTTCCACTAGCCGAGGATCTAGTCTGACTTGTTTACCTAGCTAGAGGAATACATGGGTAGGGGAAAATGTAATGATAGAGTAAGAATCACTCTGGTTCTGGCTGGTTGGCTGCAGTGGAAGTAAATGTGCTAAATTAATTCCATGGACATACTTCATTAGGAAAACATTGAACTTAAGTCAGTGTTCACCAAAAAAATGTCTAATTGCTTCCTTTTTTTTTTGGTTAACTAAATGGATTGCGTCAACTATAGCACATTAACAAGTTGATGGAGTGCATTTCCCCCCCCCCCCCAAAGTTCTACCAATCAAGTCATGTGCTACACTCTGACCTATACTTTCTGCCGAGCTCATATTTCATTTTTTGTCAACAATCTATTTTTTCCTGAAGTCCCTTACTTTATTCTGTCAACAACACATTTTTGTCAAGGTTCTTACCATTTTCTGTCAACACAAGGTATGGCCAAGCTCTTTAATTTACTCTGTTTCTCCCTCCCTCCCCGCCACACAAAAGGGAGGGGTGGGGGATTTTAACAATGTTCTTCAATAATTCTGATTCTATTGATAAAATGCATTAATTCAAGGCCTTTCATTCTGTCAACAAATAAAGCACTTGGGAGACAAAATAAAAGACCTGAGACAATGTAACATGTTGAGTCTCTATTTCGTTTTGTGGGCAAAATGTTTTATTAAGCACCATATTTGATTCTTTCAGAACGGTGGACATGATCTCATTTTTAATGAGTGATGCATGCTGTTGAACATCTCTAAAAATCTGAGAATGGGAACAGATGGTTAGTAGCAGAGAGGGCCACAGCTGATTCAGAATGCAGAAAAGGACTGACACTACAATATGCATATCTTCCAAATATTCCAACTTCATTGTAGCAATGTGCATATCAGATGTTGTGTAAACATAAGGCTTCGATCAAATATTCTATTATTACCCCTTTTGACCCAAGTGGTTAGCCAATATTCAGGGTCTTGTGAGTTGCTTCTAGTAAACTAAGACCTTGTATGATATGAGCAGAGTCCTGCAAAACTCTACACAACTGTGAACATCTGAGGAATTGGCCAGTTCTTCATAGCTTCAGTTTTTGTTTTGTTTTGTCAATGGAAATTTCCCCCTGACTGTGTGCCCAGGGTAAATTACCTCTTTTTGAAACAACTCACATTCCTTTGGGTTCAGTTTCAGATTGGCAGCCTTCTCTTTATCGTAGACTATTTGTATATGTATCAGCTCCTGTTAGATGGTTTTAGCATGCACCAGTATATCATCTCAGTATAACAAGCAAGTTAAGAAAGATATGCCATTGAATACCCTATTTGCACTGATATCTGGATATGCCAGGAATATAAGACTCTGCACATTCTCTGCCAGTTCAGGTGCGGTCTCTTCTTTCCCTCTCCTTCTAGCTTTTACCTCTGCCCCGACCAGCTCAGATTGATGGCTGGCTCCAAACCATATACCAAACCTTGTTGCCAAGCACAAGATTTGGGCAGTACCTTATTTTAGTGTCCATACTATATATGGTATATTATGAATATATTATGTATAACTGCAGCCACTGGGAGCTGCAGGTGGCCATGCCTGCAGACAGTCAATGTAAACACTGTCTCGCGGTCCACCAGCGGATTACCCTGATGGGCTGTATGCGGCCCACAGGCCGTAGGTTGCCCACCACTGCTCTAGGCAGTCACTTGGGTTGTGATATTGAACTGAGCCAAATACGCATTCCAGGGAGTTTTTCCCTTAAATATTTTGAGTTTTGGCCCAATTCCACATCCAGGATCTGACTTCCACTGTGATCTATTCAGGACCGGCTCCAGGCACCAGCTAAGGAAGCAGGTGCTTGGGGCAGCTAATACAAAGGGGCGGTACTCTGTCCGCTTTTGGGGCAGCATGGCCAGATATGCGTTGGGAATTCAGCGGCGGGTCCCTCAGTCCCTGTCTTCCTCTTTGAGCTGCCACTGAAGTGCCGCCGAAGAGGAAGAGAGGGAGTGAAGGACCCACCGCTGAACTGCTGCTGAAGAATGGAGCGGCACAACTGAGCTGCCGCTGAAGAGCTGCCGATTGCCCTTTCCCCTCCCACCCCGCCGCTTGAGGCGGCAGAAAACCTGGAGCTGGCCCTGGGTCTATGATTCTTGATTTCCTTCTCAAGGTAATTTCTCAGCTCCTTTTGTCCTTGCTGCAGCTCCTCTTTGTTAGTATATTTTGTCCTTGCTGCAGCTCCTCTTTGTTAGTATATTCTAAATTGACCAAAGCTTTCTTGTCCTCCTGTATTTTATGGAAAACCTTCTGATCCATGGCAGTCCAGTTGCTGGTTACCACATTAATCCATTTTGCCATTCCAGATTAGAACTGTTGCATCTGGGCCTCTCTGTCCAAATACCTTGTAGCTGCTGCCCCAACAAACATTTAAATCTTAGCCTGCAAGTCATCTTAGATTTTTCTGGGAAGCTTCCAGATTGTTGCTTTTATTTCTTTTGCAAAGTCCCCAGGTGTTGCAGGCCTTATTATAGTTCTTTTTGGCCATCTCCATTTTCTGCGACCACTTCCAACTCACAATTTCTCTTCCTGGAAACTGAATCCCAACAGTGTTATCCCTTTTGACCAGAGCAATTAGCCAATATTTGAGACCTTTCAAGCTGTTTTCATTGGGGGGGGGGAGAAATGATGGTGTCAGGTATTTTTTTGATGCAACCCTACTATTTATAAAGAATGTACACAAAATCTAAGAGGAAGCAAACAGCAGGAGACAGTTTCTTTTCTCACAGTTCTAAGCTTCTTTCTAAACACAACTCTACCCCAAAGTTCTCTCTTAGCTTTTTCTCAGGGTCACACTACATGCTGCTCTGCATGCCACTGTCAGCTTCCTTGATGTTTTCTCTGTGTGCTTCTTTGTTTTAGCTGCTTCTCTCTCACACGCACAGCTCCATCAAACAATACATAGCTCCCTACATCTGCATTCTGAAACCCTCAGACCACACAGCTCAGCTCCTATTCCAGGCTTGCACATGGCCTGTGTTTGGGGAAGTGGCTTCTATTGTTTCATCTATCTATTCCATAAAGAAGCAGAATTGCTTTTTACATTTATCATGAATGAATGGCAGCTGTTACACCCACCGTCTTCAATGAGGTTTCACCAAGCCCCCAGAATAACATTATTATCAAAAAGAAAATCATCAAGGCAGCCCTCAATCTCATCTAACTGATCGCCACATGATCTCCAAGGCTAGAGGAATCTTGAAGGGGTATAGAGCCAGCATAGATGCTGTCATGTCCCCTTTTCCACATCTCTGCAGCCAGCCATAAACATAGTATCTGAGCATTTGCATGGTAAATTAGATCTGCATGTTAAAGTGCCTAGCAGACTTCATAGAGTCATCTCTGTTCCATTTGCTGATTATAGAAGCTCTGTTTTGGGTTATCATTCTAGTTATGGTGGGGAATCTTTATCAAAGAGGAGCCTCACTTGCAGCATGACCTAAATGTGGTCAGACTCTGGGCTTACCTATCCCCATTGGAGTGTTATCATAGAGCCGTGTCCTAGTCAATCAGTGTCCTTTATCTTCAGATCTCATATACTTTTGTGAGCTGCATTATCCCAGAGGAGCACAGTTGCTTGGGTGGGGCATGTATGAAACAGGAGCAGTTATTCATTACTGCTTGTATATATAATCTTCAGTTACTGCCAACTGTAGAGCACTCAGATTGTAACTGTTCAAATGAGTCAACACTTGCAGAAGCGTTGCAGATCAAGGGGGTTGGCTATGTGAGTAAGTTTGCAGAGTATTTTCCCATGTTACCCCAGCATTAATCTTTTGCTATTAGCATTATTCATCCATATGAATATTAAATTCTGACAAATAACAACACAATTAAAAATAAAAGGAAAGTATTTTCCCAATGTCAACAGCTTAAAATATACAAACTCATTGCAATTCTCTCACAAGCTGACATGTCTCTCTGTAACTCATTCTTTATTTTTCTTCATGAATCATTCATGCATCACATCCAGACTCATGCTAAAAAGATCTTCAGGAAAAAAAAACAACAAAAAAAAACCCATGCGCTGCCTGTGCCTTTTTAAAATGAATGTGGGCCCTAAATTAACTTTTGACTGATAGCTTTGTGCAGTAAAATGCTTCTCTACAGAACAAAAACTGGAGTAGTCTATAATTTAAATTGGCATATTGATGAGTTCTGTAGATGGATTTGATGCACATTGAACAAGAATGAAATTATGTATGCAAATAAAGTAGGTATTGCAGGTGTTGTTGATGACAGTTTTGTTTTGTTTTTAAAGTACGGTAACAGAGTTTTAGATAACCTGTACTATAGAGATATATTCTTTGTAAGTTACTTACATGAAATAAGAAAAACCCAGTTGCCTAAGTGAGGCATTTCTGTGTAATGAAATGAGCTGTTGAAAGATGAGCCAAGTGGTTGATAAAGGACACACTTTGATAGACACATTCATTTTCCAAATGCCTGATCTTTAGAAATAACTTCTCGTGCTGAGCACCTGAAACTTCCACTGGAATCTGTGAAAGTTGCAAATGTTCAATATGTCTCAGGAGCAGGCTCTACATTTACTGACTCTGAAAGGATCACCACCCTCTAGGTGTGGAACACAGAAGTACCAGTCATCTTTGTTTGGGAAGTCACTGCAAAAAGTAGAAATTCCTCGATGGTACCATTAGAAATAACACAAAAATATGTTAGTGCATCATCTTTTCTGGTAAATTAGGACTGAGCAAAATTCCTCTACAAATCATCTCAGTTCATGAACTCATACTGGCACAAAACCAGTCAAGAAAGTAGTTTCTAATCAGAGCTGGCTCCAGCTTTTTTGCTGCCCCAAGCGGCAAAGAGAAAAAAAGAAAAAAGAAAAAAAGAAACCTGATTGGGCCGCCACCGAATTCCCACAGAAAACTAAAGTGGAGCACTTGAGCTGCTGCTGAAGTGCCACTGAAGACCCAGATGGAATGCCGCCCCTTTCTATTGGCCACCCCAGGCACCTGCTTCCTTCGCTGGTGCCTGGAGCCGGCCCTGCTTCTAATGGTGCAAAACCTCAGAGACCTTCTATGGACTCCATATGTGGGAAGAAAAATTAAATAGAAGACTCAATTAATATATTTAACAACTTCTCTTTTCTTCCCTTCTCTGCCCCTTTTTCTTTTCTTTTTTTTTTTACTGAAAACTATTATGATAAATGTTATAGTGCTGTATATCTTATCTTATATTGTTGATTTGGAGTGTGAGCCAGTGTTCAATAAAATCAATCAGTTTCTCCATTCATAGATTAGAAGGCCAGAAGGGACCGTAGTGATCATCTAGCCTGACCTCCACGGGCATAAATTAATTTCTGTTTGAACTAGTTGACTTTAATAGGTATTGGATCAGGCTCTTGTATTTACTCTGTAATGTAATATGTGCTAACCATTTCATTCTGCACCTACGTAAGGAAATTCAAGTAAAACCACTAAGAAAAATCTTAACTGGATGTGTTATGCACACAAGGTCAGTTGTGTAGATGTAGGCAGCGTCTTTATAAAAGGAGAGGGACCTTTCTTTATTTTTAAAATGTGAGCTCTTCCTGTTTGAATTAATGCAAAATCCCCCAAAGCTCCATATTATAAATTCTATTAACCACGGCCACATTTTTAAGAGAGTGAATTGCTGTTGAACAGCAGCCTTACCGGGAATGAATTTATACAAATTTCCTTAGAACTCCGGCAAGCACTCTTGCTGTTATGACCTGTTGAAACATTGTCGACTATTCTTTTCCTCCCCTTTACAAATGTCAGGGCTGTCAGGCAGCTGAAACTTGTCCACTGATTGAAATAAACAAATTGCTGACCTAAGCAGCATTTTTAAGTCTTCAACCAAGGCCTTTTCAATACATATCTAACTTATTACAACATTTGTTGACTGACCACCAGGCTGGACCAAACATTAGAATCAGCTAGGAAATTAAAGTTGACAGTGTTTATTCTGGGAACTGATTAATTAAATGCCTTTCCTGGCAGATCCATTAATATCAACACAGCATGGCATATATATTGACACAGTGAGAGAAATTGCTTTCAACAATAGAGGGCTGTTGACAAAACAGCGTAACATTTGGACCATTAGCAACTGTACAGGAATCCATCTTCTCTATCAATCTCATTTTAGCTGGCAAAATGTTTAGCAACAAGAAAAGGGAAACGGCAGGGATAGTATGAAATATGTATACGTGGATTATACGGAGGGAATAGGATACTGAGAGCCTCTCTGCACAGCGAGAGCTGGAAGAGAAAGGGGTAGTGGTGGGGAAATAGAAAATAAATCACTGATAGTAAGCCCTCAGCTAAATTTAATCCTGCAAATATAAAAGAGGAGTTAGAGAGACAAAAATTAAAACATCTAAAGAGGACTAAAATCCTCAGACTCAGTCAGACAGAAGCCTATGCTAGGAGATGGATATGCAGCAGGGGCTGTTGTCACCGAGTTTTGTTTGTTTCCTGTCACCAACTGCTGGTAGAAGGTTTCATTACCCACTGCACGGACTGGCATTCAGATAACTTTACCTAAAATTTTGTAGGTGAGTATATTTATATATCACCAACACACACAATAAACACATGCTCATGCAACTTTGGGTCAGATCCTTCACTGATGTGGCTGGAGCTACACCAGTTTAAGCCAGCAGAGGATGTGATGTTTTATTAGCAACCAGTTAAGGTTACTTAAGTGAAAAACCCACCCACACAAACCCTTGAATGCAGGTGTTAGACTGCACTCCTGGGTGGGACATTGACAGAGGGGATTGAACATGGGACTTGTGATCTAAAAGCATGAGCCTTACAGCCCTAGATAGAAGACCTCTGTTACCCAAGAATATTTCAGACTCATCAACTTCTGTATGTGATTCAGCCACCACTAGAGGGGGACAGAGCACCACACTGAGTAGGCATTGGATACTTTGGAAAATGACCAGGTAAGATACCTTCACTCACCTCCCATAATGTCCTTTCCTTACATGAGCCACTCTTCCTGTCAGAATCCACCCCTCTGCCAAGCAGATACACAGCGTGCACAACATTCTTGTAACTGCAAGTTTTAACTCAGCAAAAATAATATAATATCCATGTAATGTTCCCACCTGTTTGCTGTTTAAATTCAGGTTGGAATTGAAAGTCTGCGGTGCAAGTTAAAGGAAGGCGACATGAATCTCTGGCTGCCTGTGTTTTGGTGGGCGGGGTGGGGGGGGAGTCTGTCAGTGACAGAGGTTATTAAGGACATATAATAGAGCAAGAAAAGAGCTTTTAATCTGCAAGTCTGACTGCATTTTGCAGGTCTACTTAGTTCCACTATCTCACCTGATGTATCCTTGCATGGGGCCTCATCCACATCTGTTGGTCTCCTGTTGCTCTACCTATGGCAGAACCTTAATCCAGGAGGTAATTTACTGCTCAGTGTGTATAATGGTGACAATAGCTGGCCCACAGAGGGTTAATATCCCCCCCCACCCCCAACTGCATTGTGTGTAAATTAAGGTGTCTGTTAAAATGGCTGAAGTAAGAGAGAAAAGGCCAGTTCTTTAGCTCTGCTCTGGGAGGTATAAAGGGGCCAGAAAGTTACTATAACTGAACAGCTTGGTAGCCTTCCAGTATGAGACTTTCTAGGAAGCATAGAATTTTCTAACTCTCCCAGTTGCAGCATAGGTAATGTGCTGGGGGTGTGGTCAGAAGAAAACAGGCATGGCTGGCTGATCACTGCACTCTGGAAATCCCTGGCTGGTGTGCTGTTTGCTTGGGGCAAATTGAGAGTAACCAGGAGACTGTTCTAAGCTATACCAAAGGCATTATATAATTGACCCCAGGAACAGTTTCTCGCAAACTGCTTTTTTATTGGTCTCCAGCAAAGCAACACCTAGCACTTATTGGACACACCTCAGGATTGAGCCTAGAATCTTCAGCCTTGAGAAACAACCAGACTAGGATGACAAGGGTCCGGTAACAGCTGGGTGATGTGAAAAAATGATTTCAATTTGTGACAATTGTATAAAAGAAATTCAATTTACATATCAGTAGTGCTTTCTGCCATTATGTGACTACTTTTTGAAGTGTGTGGAACATGAAGATAAAAGATAATGGGCCTGATGCTCAGATGGCCTAAATGGTGTAACGCTATTGACTTCAATGCAGCTATGCTGATTTACACTGAGGATTCACCCCAAAATCTTTTAACAGGGGCCTTCTATCACCGAAGTCTGAATTTCTTTAAGTATATTCAAATAGACTCTGATTTTTATTTATTAGTTTAATATTCTTTGTATGAATACAAGTACAATGTGTTCACTCCAGAATTCAAATGCTACTTGCATGAAAATCATGTTTTAAATACCATCCTTGGATAGAATAAATAAATCATGCATTTTTCCCCTTTTAATTTTTTTTTCCGGATCCCACTTTTGAAAAGAAGCCACATGAATAAATCATGAGTGGAGATGCGCAATGAGTTACTACCAGGCTTTTTATTTCTACTTGTTACTTTGTGTACATATTTGCCACAGAGATGTCAACAATAAACTGAGGATTTACTTTAATTTTCATATAATAAAAAGGAGAAACTCAGAGTTCCTTCCCATTATGAACTGTCTTCAGCAGTTTTATGTCACTTTGAAAGGACACGTACTCACCTTTTTCTATTTCCTTTTAATGTTAGTATGGAAGTCAGTTAGGCTTCTACCACAGTAACAGTATGTCTGTAATTCACATAAACAATTCAGGGGAGTTGAACAAAACCTGTGGAATAGAAAAAAATCTTGAACTATTTATTTTTTTGACAACTCACTACTATGCAAAGGTTAGGAACCCTGGAGGAACATATAACTGATAGGACTGATAAGAGGATCTAGAGCTTGGCAGTGGTTCAAATGTGGTCCAGGTGCTGGTGACTTATGTGTGTTTTTGAGAAATGTGGCATATTTATTGGAATCCCATTTTTATGTTTTATGATCACAAAAACATCTTCAAACTATATAATGTTTGAAATGCTATTTTTCACCAACTGAATGGCCCAAACTGTGAGGTACTGAGAGCGTCCTGTGAGTTGCTGAACCCTGTCAAATGCCCAAGCAATCAACAGGAGATGGAGGTGCTCCGCACCTAGCAGGACTAGGCTGCCAGGACAAAAAGCATGGCCTCTGACTTTTGGATTAGGGTTGCCAGTTTTCGACAGGATCGCCAGTTGAAAAGAGACCCTGGCGGCTCCAGTCAGCACCGCTGACCGGGAAGTTAAAAGTCCAGTCAGCAGGGCTAAAGCAGGCTCCCTGCCTTCTGTGGCTCTGCGCAGCTCCCAGAAACAGCGGCATATCCCCACTCCGGCTCCTATGCGTAAGGCCAGTCTGGGGGCTCCGCACACTGCTCCTGCCCCAAGCGCCAGCTCTGCAGCTCCCATTGACTGGGAATGATGGCCAATGGGAGCTGTGGGGGTAGCGCCTGTGGACTGGGTAAGAGTCGGGGGGGGACGTGCTGCTGCTCCAGGGAGCGGCCTGAGGTAAGCACGCATGGAGCCTGGACCCATGGCCCCATTCTGTGCCTCAGCCCTGATCCCCTCATGCCCTCCGAACCCCTCAATCCCAGCCCAGAGCACCATCCTGCACCCCAAAAGCCTCATCACAGAGCCTTTACTCCAAGCTGGAGCCGTCACCCCCCCGTGCCCCAACCTGGAGCCCCCTCCCGCACTCTGAACCCCTCAGCCCCAACCCGGAACCCCCTCCTGCACCCCAAATCCCTCATCCCTTGCCCCACACCAGAACCCTCACCCCCCTGCACCCCAACCCCTTTCCCCAGCCTGGAGCACTCTCCCACACCTTGAACCCCTGATTTCTGGCTATACCCCCCACTCCCCAACCCCCTGCCTTAGCCCAGAGCCCCCTCCCATGCTCTGGACCCCTCGGATCCACCCTGGAGCCCCCTCCTGCACCTGAAAGCCTTCATCCCTGACCCCACCCCAGAACCCACATGCCCAGCCAGAGCCCTCACCCGCTCCCACATCCCAACCCACTTCCCCAGCCCGTTGAAAAAGAGTGAGGGTGGGGGAATGGAGTGAGGGGGGGGCAGAGCCTTGGATTAGGGGCGGGGCCTCAGATGAGGGACAGGGCAGGGGGAGGGGCAAGGGTGTTTGGTTTTGTGTGAGTAGAAAGTTGGCAACCCTATTTCGGATGTGTGATTTTTGCTTTTTCACTGACCCACTTGAGACCATTTTGCTTGATTCTCAGCTTCATTAGTGCGGACCTGGAAGTGCTCAGCACCTCTGAAAATCAGGGTCTAGAAGTCTCAATGGCACACAGGTCATGTTTCATAACTTTGGCCTCGTTAAATATTTCCCATATGCAGAGAGTCGAGTAGTATTTAGTAAGGACTAAACTTCAAATGGTTCTAAGGCTTGATTCAGATATTCAGACAAAAACTCCTGGGTCTGCAACACTGCGTTGGAAGTCTTCTGAGAACAGGTTTTCCTAAATGATTTCTATTGCTTCCTGCTTCCTATTTCAGAAAATAAATATTCAGAGAAGTCTATCTCATGAAGAAGAGCTCTGCGTAGTTCAGAAGCTTGTCTCTCTCCCCAACAGAAGTTGGTCCAATGAAAGATATTACCTCACCCACCTTGTCACTCTAATATCCTGGGACCAACAGGGTTATAACAACACAGCATACGTGGGATTTGAGCATTTTTGCATTCCTATGTCCTTAATGAAACCAGAAAATAGGTGCCCAGAAATTAACTTTAATTATCCTGAGTATTTACTCCTAACAAATAACTGATTTTTTTCAGTTGAAGGTTCAACAAATATACAGTCTGAGTTTTAGGTGAAGAGCAAGGGATCATTCTTTTATCTGAACTAGTTGACCAATTCCTAATAGTGCTATACTTTCAACAGATAGTTTGGAAACTTTTAAAACAACTTTGCAGATATAGAATTTAAAGTGATCTCTCAACAATGTAGCAGGAAACAATAATCAGGTTTCCAGAGTTTCATTCTCAGTTTAGTCCTCATCACAACATGATATCACAGAAATGAAAAATGGATTTTTCAGCACAATCAAAATGATAATTTTTTCTATATCCATCTTAAAAATTTGATTCTATTTCCCTCCAGCCTAAGTCTGCAGCATATACAAGAGATACTATAGCTATTTCTGTGACCCTTGTTAGTGAAAAAACACATTAAGCAAAGATAGAAATTGTTCCTGCATTTCCAAAATTGTTTATTAATACAAACATCTATTGCTCTTATTCTGTTATACTAGGAGATTGTTAGTTTTCATATATCTAGTTTCTAATTTATTATATTTATTTAAATGTTCAATTAAGGTCTTTTGTAATAGTTATATATACTTTTTGAAACTAAAAATATGTATGAGTCTATATAGGTATAGTCCATATAGTTGCGGAGATACCACCCATTGATGGGCACAGTACAAAGACCTGAATAGAATAGAAAGGAACTAAATCTTTTTCCCATTGAAATCAGTGGCAATAAATCTCATTGTTTACAATCGGTTCAGGAACTGGCCTTAAATAAAGAGTGTATGTTGGTTTCATATAAATGTATAGTCCATGGTATGTTAAATAAGAAACGAAATTAGGTCAAATTCATCCCTGGTGTAACTCCTTTGAATTAAAGCATCAGAGATAGCCCATAGTTTCTAGCCTAGAGCCCATGAATTTTGGATGATAGTTTTTATTTCCAGCCATATACAGGCTAGAAAAATTGTGTTGCCTTTTATTGAATGTATTGATCAATACCAGCTGCTTCTCTTTATCCAGAGCTTTAAATATTGTGTGGTGTTATGAGTTTCCCAGGACCTAATTCGTCAAAATAAAGTTAACCTATTTTTTCTGCCAGTTGTCACACACTTGACACTTTTTCATGATTACTGTACCATCTTTCATTACGTGCACTGAACTTTTTCCTCTTGCATACATACCTTTATTGTTAATCTTTATCTGTTACAGAGCAACAGTATGATAGGCAATATGTACAAGACAGAGGGAGGAATGATCACTGCCCTAAAGAGAATAGAAAGACAAAATAATTCCAAAAGGGGCAGGAGAAGAGTCAAGTTTGAAGGGACCACAAAGAAAACACAAAACTGAGTGTGGGAGAAGGGAACAGAGAGGCAGAAGAAGCAAGGGCAGTATATCGGAGAAAAAGGGAGAGGAGAGAAATAGGAAATAGGTTAATAGTGCAGATATTTTAAAGTGATTAAAAACCAAGGATGTGGAGGTGAGAAGAAGTGGAGAGAGGCAAATGAAAAGGGGAGTGGAATAGCCTAAGAGAAAATATTTTTTGAGATCCAACATTTTGAATGCTCTGGTATGGGGTGTGAGCCAGAGAGGAAGTAGGAAGACAAGAAAAGGCGAGATTACAGCAGAGAAGGAGGAAATGATCTCAGTTATCTCCTTGACCTTCTCAAAATGACTTTAAGTAAAATTAGTTTTCAAATAAACCAACCAACCTATTTAAAAAAAGCTTAGGCAGTTTTCAAAATGGACATTGTACAGAAGTTCAAACACCCACAAGAAAGTAGTAACTGATGTACTCTTATGTTACATGCATATGTACTTTTCTGTCCCCAGACTCCATAATTGCCATGGTTACCCATGTCACACGCTCCTCTAAGATAGAACTCTTGTGCCTGCAACAAATAAGAATCCATGTGATTGGTTATAAATGTCACAGAAATTTAAGGAAAGAAATGTAAGTTGCTGCAAACTGTCGTACTTTGGAAATAATAAATAAAAGACTTCCAGTTCTGCCAAAAATAAAACCCACCCTCTCTTCCTTGCATATAATAATGTTAATGCTTTTCAAGCATAACATCTCTTACAATAAAAATCACAGAAAAATGGAGAAAGTAATCTGCATAGACAAAACTTGTTCATCAGGAGATTGTTTAGTTGGTTTTTACTTTTATTCTATTATAGCCCAAGTTGGTTTTTACTTTTATTCTATTATAGCCCAAGAAGAGAAAATAGTGGTTTGAGGGTTTTGGTCTTTACCAAAATCTGAAATATGATTCTTTACACTGACCTATTAATTAACATTTCTGTAAGCCATTAGTAGCATGGCTACCGTAATCAACTGTTGTTTCAATTTCTTGAAGCAATTTGTCACTTTACAGCAAATCATTCCTAAGACATGTACAAGGGGTTAAAGGTTTTTATAACCTGATTAGCTATTGGACAAGGTAATCCAATTTTTGTCTTCATGGATTAAGTCAGGTGCTGATTTCCCTTGAGTAATGCCCCCCTCCTTCCTTTTCCTGATTTGATACCAGGTTGGAAGATTTATTCCATATTTTGTTATGTGTTTTGCCAGGCAGAATCTGCACTGGGCACATGCCTGACTAATGCAGTCATTGACCTGCTAAAATGAATAAATTTAAAGATGAAAATGAGAGTTATTTAAATAAGGTTCAGCAACAATTGAGAATCAAATGTGGAAGAAGAGCTGATTGTAGCAATGTTTTGAAGAGAGAAGAGCATCATTTCAGACTATATAAAGTTTGCAGTGGGGCGGGGGATTCTTACAAATGTTGTGAAAATAATTGCTTGGTAATTAAAGTTTAAAAAGAAATTTGAAAATGAGCTGTTCTCTGGAAATAAAGCACACATTTTTAACAGTGAGAGTAATTAACCATTGGAACAACTAACCAACAGTTGTGGTTGATTCTTTATTACTGTCAACTTTTCAATCAAGATTGGATGTTTTCTGAAAGATATCATCCAGTTAAAACAGGAATTAATTCAGGGGATTCCTATGGCCTGTATTATACAGGAAGTCCGACTGAGTGATCAAAATGGCCCCTTCTGTCCTATAATCTATGAATCTCTCTATAGATTGGATTTATAATCTCATCTCCCATCAATCCACTTTAAAAGTATGAACAAATTAATGTCTACCAGTCAAGTAATCAAGTAGCTATGGCCAATCTTCTGGAGGGATTTCAATATCAGGGAAGCAAACTGGACTATATATGCAGTGGGGAGTCATTTCATAGAGTGGAGCATCAATGTTGTGTATTTACCGTGACCAGTGTTCCTAAGCAGACAGACTGCTGAGTTTTGTGCCAGGCAGAGCTTTTTCAGGGTGTGGAACTTCAATCCTAGTTGGAATAATCAAGTCATGTAGTGAATGCATGAGTAATTGTGATCAGATATACATCTGATGTGATAGGGTACAATCTTCCAGTTAGATGCAAATGGTAATTGTTACCATTTGGGTAATCTATTTGGGTACCCAGCAGCAGAGAGAAGAGAAGAGCAGTAGAACACTGTAGACACATTTAACAACCTGAGAATAGATGCCCCAGAGTTGAGTTAAGTAGGGAATGTTTCAAAGGACTCAAGTTATCTGAAGCATCTTCCTCTTCCTAACAGCTTCAGTTCACTCTTGTCAAGGTTCAAACTTAGTCTGTTGCTCTTCATCCAGGTACTGATTTTTACCAAGGATTGAGGAAGCTGGACGATGGTACAGTTTATGTTTTTGAGATGTAGAGACTGGGTTTTATCTGAATAGCTAACTGACATTGTCAGCCCAGCTCTCACAGTGGCTTCATATAGATTATGAATTATATGAGCCTGTGGATTTCCACAGGTTAAGACTTTGAAGGAGGAGGGAAAATTGACCATAATGATCCTCTGTGTTTTGTCTAAGAGAAGCTCTTCCAGGTTGTTTCTATCCATCCCTGCATTCCTTGGAGTCAGGGCATGAGTGTTGTGTATCAAATGGAAGAGAGAGTTCCAATAAGATGAGTATAGATTTATTTCCCTTCCCTGTGAACAAATCATCCATCCACCAGAATGTCACAGTGCTGTCTCTGTACCATCCCATGACATAAAGCCTTCCTGAAAGGAATACTAGCAGCAGGTAGGTGGTATTGGAGATTGTCTTCTGCTATAAAAGGAGGCTGGACAACGAACAGCAGTTTGTGAGGTCGATAGCATCAATCAATTATCTGTTGAGTGCAATTTCTTACTAATTCTTCTGCTCATTGGTCTCTTGGTTGAGTAAAGTTTTCTATCAGTAAGCTTTGCAATGTGTAAGGGTCCAAGACTTCTTGAAGAAGGTGGATGATATAAGCAGTTTTTTTTTTTCTAGTCTTGCAAAGGAAAGAGTTTTTATTTCCCCTGGATTAGGAAGTGGTCTGAACAGGATGGCATCCTTGCTTCAAGCCAACTTAGGTTTCAGAGGCCTAGTGCTCCTTTCTGCAGCAAAAGGTGCAGTAGCCCTGTATGTTCAAAAAGTGCCCCACAGTTTGCAGCTACTCATCTGCTTCAAATATATATCTGGAAAAATATTCAGACAAAGCCAAATACTAGCATTTCAATCAGAATTTAGTTGAATACCTATCTGAAACTAGATCCTGTTACATTCCTAGTAACAGTAGTATTTCTTATCTCACTGAGGAGGGTGGAGTTGAATTCACTGAGTGTTACTGAATATTCAGAAGAAAGTTGGCATATAATGGTATAATAATGATAACTATAGAGAATGCCAGCACAAAAGGGTTCCAAAGCACTTTACAAATATAAACCTCAGAAAGGAAATATGGTCTAGTGATATAGACACTAGTCTAGGACTTGGGCAACTTAACTTCAATTCCCTGCTTTATCACAGGCTTCCTCTATGAGCTTGGAAAGTTTCCCTGTTTTTTCAGTTCCCATGTATGTAAAACATTGGGACAATATATATTTCCCTACCATAAAGTGGTGCTGGAAAGATAGATACATAAAAAGACTGTGAGGTGCTCAGTAATGGGGTTATATAACTACCTAAGATAGACGTACAGGATTGAGTTCATGGAGGCCTTAATTGTGGCTATGTCACAAGCCCTACATAAGGAGCAGCATGTAGTTGGTGTGGCTTGAGGATGCAGATGAAATTGTGGATCTCAAAAGCTGGTTCACAGATCTCATTTGCTGTAGGAGAAAGCCCTTAACGTGCACATTTCTTCCCCCCCTTTGTGTGAGTTGGGGCAGGGATGTGTGCAGAGTCAAGGTTCTACCTATTCACACTCCCTGATCATCTGCATAGGATGGGGAATAATGCCCCCTGGCAGCTTCTCAGCAAACTATCAAATAGTCTATCCAGGGCAGCAATACAATTTCTCACCTCCTTACTCTCTTGTGCAGCACTATGGTCAGGGTCACAATCTGGCCCTTTATATATTTATGGTAGAAATAGCTTATAGATATTTCTTTGCCTGGAAGTCTGAGAAATGCCATTTTGGAAAGGGTTCTACCTGATCAATTAACTTTTCTTTTTCCTTCCTACACAGAAAGCTGATTTATAAATGTTCTCCTTGCAGGAAATTTACTTTCTGGAGCTAGCAATGCATATCGTTAACTTGTTTTGGGCAGATAATAAGTTTTGCCAGTGAATAAAAGTTGATTGGGGTTTTTCAGATGCACCACATCTCTAGCTGAAATCAGTGCAGTAGTTTGCTGTGCTACCTAAAGAACATGACTCCACAGGGGGTCCTCTAAAAGATGTAATAGAAATTAAACTTTTATACAACTCTTAATAAAATATAAATCTATAAATTTTACATTTTTAGACCTATCTTTAATAGCTCCATTTCCCCTCCCACTCCTTCAAATGCACCGATCTCAGACATTCAACTCATTTTTATAAACGTCTATGGACTGGAATGAAAACATAAAATATACCTTCCTTAAATCAAAATGGATAGTTTTACTATAGTTTCACCGTGCCTAAGTCCTTAGTGATAGGAGTGCAATTTTCCCCACGCAATATCCATTACTAGCAATAAACATGGAGGGCCAGATTCCAATGCCATTTCTCATGTTGAATGGTGCCTTACTCAAGCGGTTCTCAACCTTTCCAGACTACTGTACCCCTTTCAGGATTCTGATTTGTCTTGCGTGCCTCCAAGTTTCACCTCACTTAAAAACTACTTGCTTACAAAATCAGACATAAAAATACAAAAGTGTCACAGCACACTATTACTGAAAAACTGCTTACTGTCGCATTTTTACTATATAATTATAAAGTAAATCAATTGGAATATAAATATTGTACTTACATTTTAGTGTATAATTCATAGAGCAGTATAAGCAAGTCACTGTCTTATGAAATTCTAGTTTCTGCTGACTTTGCTAGTGCTTTTTATGTATCCTGTTGTAAAACTAGGCAAATATCTAGATTTATGAGTTAATGTACACCCTGGAAGACCTCTGAGTATCCGCAGGGATACATGTGCCCATGGTGAGAACCATTGCCTTACACCACGAGTGGCCCCGTTGAAATAAATGGAGGTTTACTGAGGAGCACTTTACTCCACAAATTCAAAGTGAGAAGTTCTGTCTGCTCTGCATGGACACAGAAAAGACCCTATCGCGCAGTTTGAAAAATAGGTGTTTTTTTCAGTACCGTTGCTCAAACTTTCTCTTCCTCACACTGTCCTACTCTTAGCTCTAGTGCCTAGCAAATAAACAATCCACAACGAATTCAGCAAACTTAGCTGCTTTTCTGTACACAGAATATTTGTGATTAGAACTCAGTTTCCTCCACTTGATCAGTTATTTGAACTTGTTCACTGAAAATGTTTCCAAATATTTTTATGCTATGATGAGTCACAGATATTTGCAATTCGAGCTCTGTTGTTTACTTATGATTGGTCAGGTAGGGTATGTCTATACTATAAGTGAAAGGTGTGATTGTAGCATAGGTGGGCATACCCATGCTAGCTTTAACCTAGCTAGAATGGGTAACAATAGTAGTATAGACATGGTGGCATGGGCTAGCAACACAAGTATGTATGTATGTAGGGTCCCTAAAGGGCTTACACTTTTGTTGCTATCCCACGCTGAAGACTGTGCCACAACAGCTATACTGCTATTGTTACCCACGCTAACTAGATCACATGCCTGTAATCACACCTTCGTTTGCAGTGTAGACATATCATTAGATGGCGGTGTTCCTGTTCCATGAGTGGGTAAGTGTGTAGACACTTTAGCAGGAATTGTAAGTCACACAAGATAAAAGTCCACATTTATCTGAGCAGTTTTGAAACGTTCGCTATTTACAGTCCTTGTGCCCATAAATGGGTTGCAAAGTAATGAAAATTGAATTCAAAAGGGGAGGGAACGTGGCAGCAGAATTAGTAAGAGGAGTCGGATGGGACCAGAGATAGCTGCTCAGCTGGCATATGTTGAGTAGCTGCAATTCTACTGATGATTAAGAGATACAGCAGAAAGAAACTGCACGCTGCTGTTTTCTCTGTGTGTGGATGCAAGTGTGTTGCAGGAAGTGAAACGAGCCAGTGAGGGTGAAGGGGAGATGAATCTTAGGAGTTAATCAATTTCCTGGTAAGTGGCACAAATCAAATAGCTTTAAATGACTCCAAAGAACAGAAAAATTGTATGCCCACTCTATTTAAATGGAAAATCAAAATTGTTTGCAAGGCATCTCACTAGCTGCCCACAATTCACTGTCTCAAGGTAACAGAGGGTCCTGTGGCACCTTTAAGACTAACAGAGGTATTGGGAGCATGTTAGTCTTAAAGGTGCCACAGGACCCTCTGTTGCTTTTTACAGATTCAGACTAACACGGCTACCCCTCTGATACTTGTCTCAAGGTGTTGAGCCATGCTGTTGAGTTTTATTAAGCAGAGGCTGTGTGCAACCTGAGAGATGACTGCATTTCCCAGATGGGTAAAGTGATTTTCATTTATGTATAGTCTGTAAGTTTTATAAAACAATTTGGGATTGTTCAGGATGAGCGGCAACAGGTAAAGTATTATTATTTAATCACAGATTACAAGTGTGAATTGCTGGGGATTTTGAGCAAATTATTCCCATTATTCACTTCAGGCGGCTTCCTTGATATACTATTATGTTAAATGACTTAATCTTCATTATATATAGAATTTTTTAATGTTTTGTGCAATACTTATTTTTCAAGCAAATGATGAAGTTAAATTACACAATATATTCCCATGAGTCTCCGATAATTGGGCTGATTGCTTAATTGGCACTTTTCTGTTTCCACTAGGGTGTGCTAACTAATTAAAACAAGCCTTTGTACTCCAATACACTACCTAATAATCAATTGCTCTTTCTCCAGCTAATCCACGATAACCAACATAAATCTGTTCTCATATTTCATCATTTTGCTCCTTACAGCAGAGTACAATTTCACTGTAAACTGTGGCTCCAGAACCAGTCATACTAAGCTGTATGTCAATTGCACTCTTTTGAAGGTGACCACGTTTGTGGTGTAAGCAGGGTGACTGTTGAAGTTAGTTTAGCTGCACTGTTTATGTCACCGTACGTTTGGATGGCTTCCTAGCTCTTTGTGGCAGGGACCATCTTTTTCTTCTGTGTTCGTACAGTGCCTAGCACAATAGTAGCCTGGCCCGTGACTCCTAGATGCTATGGTAATGTAAATAAGAATACCACAAGAGCTTTCGGGAAAGATGAATAAATATCAAGTACCCTTTCATGCCTGCAGGCTACATGTGCAGAGAGCACTCTCGCATTTCTCTGCATGAAACAAAAGAATCAGCTGCCTCTACCTTCATTCCCTCTCTGTGGATGCCAAGGAGGGTTCTGTATAGAACAAGAACCCATTGCAGGGAGGAAGTTGCAGGAAGGCAAGCTGGGGAAACAAAGAATGGGACACATGCAGAGGATGGTATGTGTCATCTTCTGAGTAAAGGCTTTATTATGTTACCGTGGCCTCCCCTCCCTGGTAAGGATCTCCTGTAAGGGGGCCAGTTGGGTATATCCTGGCGGCACAGCTCCATTGGAGCAGCACTGCCAGAAAGCAGGGCAAAGGTACAAAAAATCTTTCACAGGTGACTCTGGTCTCCTTCTTAGGCTCCAAGAGCTGTACCAGTCTGGAAACATGCTAGTATTTGGGGACAGATTCCACTGGTGGACAGGTCAAATCCCACTGCGCATCATCAGTGAGAAATACCCACGAGGCCAAATGGAGAAATATTTTCTTTAGTTCAGCCCCAATCGTGGAAGAGAACAATCAGGCCTTACTTAGGAGAAAGGCACAAAGCAGCAGCAGCAAACTACCTAACTGTGTGACACTCACATGTATTCAAGTTCTCTCACAAACATGAAGCTCAGCTCATGTTAGTCAAAAGCTTTGCTTAGTTTCTGGAGGAAACTGGGCTGAGTTTCAAGTGAATCCAGGCCAATTTATGGTTGTGCATTGACATTATGTTAAATTGATGGTTTCATCTGGTTTAAAAGCATGAAAGTAAGTGAAACTCAACATCACTTTCAGATTTGGAGTGCATCTAAATGTATAGGGTGCACAACCGTATCAAGATAAAGATACTATTCACATGATTTCTGGAAAAATAAAACCAGAGTTCCACACAGCCCTGGTAATGAACATCCCTGATAAAGTTGGCGGGTTAGTATTATTATGCTTAATTTATTTAAACAATCTGTTTTAAAGATGATAGAACTGAAGTGCAAAGAGGTTGAAGTGGCTTGCCCAAGGTCAAATTGGGATACTGGCTCATAGTCCTTGGCACTAAACACTATACAAAGCTTCCACAAATCTCTGGCTATTTATGATTTTGATTTTTTTCTTACTTTCCTGTTAGAAAAAGGATGAGGAATTCAGTGAATTAAACCTCTTAGAATCTGTTCCAAAACCTATTTTGTGAGCTAAACTTATAAAGTTATTACATAAACTCCTAATTGCTGAAAAGAGTCAGATCTTCATTTTAAAAGGGAATACGTGAAACCTGGCAAAAGGCAAAGCTTTATTACTTTGGAAAGATCTTGGATTTCTCCCAATTAATGCTGCAAGCAGAAGACCTGCCAAACTCATTAATTACCTTTAATACCCTATCCACTAGTGTAATTAATTTAATTCTTTTCCCCCAGAAATAGAATGTAGCCACATCCAAATAAATTACACCGGATATCGATCCACTGAGCAGGGTATACGAGCAGTATTGCTGGGGTTTTACATCAATATATGCTGCTTATGATTCTATTGCTAGAGCAAATAGCACTGGAGACAGAAGACTTCTGTCTGCTAGTACAGGAAACTGAAAATAGGATTGAGAGAAATACATTACTCCAGATCATACTAGGGAGATTAGGATATAAAACCTAAATCCAAAATTGAATTCTTGTACTCTCCCAAATAAATGCTCCCATTCACTGGGATTCAGAGCTTTTTTCAGTATTTACAATGACATTGCTCTTCTTATTATATACAGAAGTTTGAAGAGCCTCCTCAGATTAGGTGATATAGATATAGATAGATATATCTATTTAGGAGATTTTCTTGGCAGGACTGATTTTAGTATATCACATTTGTAAACAATTTTCTATATTTACAAACATTTTTCATCAGTGCCATCTGATAATATAAACCATAATAAAGGAATATTTATTATGTACAAATATCATCTGCATCTCTGCCAACTTTAAAGGCTCAGATAGGATATTTGTTTC
The DNA here is from genome assembly GCF_013100865.1 of Trachemys scripta elegans. Lineage (NCBI taxonomy): Eukaryota > Metazoa > Chordata > Testudines > Emydidae > Trachemys > Trachemys scripta. The sequence continues at coordinate 16,597,915 of NC_048310.1, forward strand.
AATCAGACATTGATCAGTACATTTAATAAAATTTCTCACTGGAGTTATACAAAACAAATCAGTTGATTATCAGGGGAACTCTGTTCCCTTCATGAATCAGTTTAATTGGCAGGATTAATTCTATTTTCATATTAACATCTTCTCTCTATCACTCTCTTGTCATCCACAGCTTCAGACTACTAAATAAGACCACATCCTTTCATGGAAACCCCACAAAAAAGATGCTTTTTGGAAGACAGCTGTCACCGATCTGAGTTCCAGAAATCCAGCTAATTCTTTTGTCACCGCGCTATTTCCAAATCCATAGGAAGATACGTTTTTCACTTTATCCTCCTTTCTAATGAGTTGAGATATTAGCTGTCCATTTCATGCAGCCTACATCTGCCTAAGAAGTAATTGATTTGTTGATTTAGTGGCCAAAATATTGTATTCCAATTTAGTAGCAGTAATGCTGGAGGCAAGAACAGGAGCTTGAGAATGTATATATTGCATTTCTAATTGTTCTAATTCTGTGTCTCACTAGGGTAACTTATTTCAATAGTCTCCTCTTACTTTCACAGAATGAGCATTGTGTAAACAGGACTTATGATGCTGAAGGTTTTTCCACAGGGTATAGTCATCTGAGGCTGATATTGATCTAATACAAATTCTATTACATTACACGTAAGTAAATCATGAACTTGTGGTCTCCTAGTAGACAAGCATCCATTCTCTCTCTCTCTCTCTCTTTGTTTTGTTTTTACCAATAAGGCTTATCCACATGTAGCCCTTACTAACTCAGTGGACTATTCTGGTTGTCCTGAAAGGGACTACTCAGAGGACCAAGAATTCCTAGTGTGACTAGATGTTGGCGGATTGGGCCCTGAATGAACAACTGGCTTAATAAAGCAAAACATTTCATATATACCTAACTTTATACATGAGCAATTCCACCACCTACTATGCAGCTACTCACATGCTTGAAGTTAAGCACATACTAAAGTGATTTGATGATCTAGGTCAGAATGATCTGACAAATATTATTCCAGACTATACTGTGAGAGTGACTTTATGTAGAACATAAGAAGGGCAATTAAACATTCTCAAATTACAAAAGGAGGTATATTTACTAGATTACATTTATCATATACTGCAAGCTCCCGAGAATTTGTTTCTATTGCTGTCAGACAGGCAATTTAAATCCCAAATTTGAAATAACCTTATAGTCAAGTAAAATAAAATGTTGTAAGTTTATCTGAGCAAACGTTTCCAGTGTAATCTGGTACATGTGTACTCATCAAAGTTACCAGAGAATTTGCTGCTTACCCATTGACTAATATCAGTCTCTCTGCTGGGTTTCTTTATGCTCTAATTGAACTCTGAATGAGATGAACAAACAACTAAAAAATCTTCTCCACCAAAGGTAAACACCTCTGAATGCCCTTAGAGAAGTTGTCTGGATATAATAATCCTCACGTTTAGGGCCAGAAGCTGTACAGCTCTCAGGCCACATGCAGGACTTTCATTTATGGCAATAGGTTTTGAACATGTCAGACTGGGCCAAAAGCTGCCTTCAGTTACACGAATGTAACTCTCGTGATTCTCTCTGAGGGTAGAATTGTGCTCACAGGGCCGGATCCCCATGTGGTGTAAATTGTCATTGCTCCAATGAAGTCAAGTAGAGGAGCTGCCCCTGTCTATTTAATTTTTACTACAAAGGCATCATTCAATTACACTAAGTACAAACAGATAGGATAACACACAGTCTGTCCTGATTTACACCCTTGTATTCCTATTCACTGGAATTGCACAGGCTCTTCAGGGAAGTATCTGGCTTCTTATTATACATAGTTATATACAGGTACTGTGATAGCTGGTACTGTATAAGTAAACGATGGAAAGATCCTCCAAGAGAGGATGTATAATTTAGGGCAGCCTTGATCAGATTTCAAGCGCACATAGAAATTAGGCTCCTAATCCTGCTGGACAATCCAAGTGGGTAGCCTGTATACCCTTTAAATCAGTGATTGCCAAGCAGGCATAGACACACAACTATACACATTGCTCTGCTGGATCAGGGCCTACCATAGGAATGGATGTGCCTTATTACATCTACTTTCTTTCTCTGTAAATGCAGAATTTTTCTTTATATATGTTCCAGTAATTTGTTTAGTCTAGATGATTTGAGCAATAACCTTCTGCTTTTAGGACATTATTTTACATTCAGTAGGATTCACTGCAAGGACATCTTCCCTATGATACTCCACTGAAATTTCCCTTTCCTCAGTCTCATGCTAGTTCTCCTAACTATTTCTTTGGGCATGAGCAATTTTTAACACTTGGCCATGTCAAGTGAAATGAAAGAATTAAAATGCTATTAAGAGCTACTGTGTTTTTTTCATCATATGAAGAAATTATTTGGTTAAAAAAAAAAACTGAACACATGAAAACTGAGTTTGGTTTGGACTGCCTGTGTTGCAGTGAAAGTACAGAAGAGCATCAGTTAGCTTCCTGGTTATTGCCACTTTAAACTAACCCCTTGGCAGTATGGGGGGAGGGAGAGGGAATGTATGAGAATAATAAATTAAATTAATGACCACATTACAATCACACAGATTTAAAACACTACTTATGCACAGCACAAAGAGGATTTCTTTTGTCTTGAAAGAATATTTAAAAATTAAAATACGATTTCAAGAGCATTAATCTCTTATGCAAGCCCACAAGACACATTCTAAGTGCATTAATGGACCCCAGAGCTAGTGGTTTACATGATGAGATGAGGCTATAATGAGCTACATCCTAACTGCACAATGTACTTGTGTGTTATTGCTACACATCTTTGCTTGGGAGCAATTTGGTAACAACAACTATCAATAGCACAAAATATGAAGTTTAATACCATTAACCTTTAGAGACTATGACTTGTATTTAACATACTGAAAATATCATTGATGATCTCAGTTTCCCCAGTAGAAGTTAGTCAATTCACACACACACATCCCACTTTAAAATCTTCCCAGAGTTGAAGGTCTTCTTGGGAAAATCTTGAACTCAATACTACATACAAGCTTCTGAAACCTCAAAGGTCTTTTCATCAATTAAGTGGTGCAGTTGAGACTTCACATAATTTTAATATGTTCTTGGTCAGCCATTTAGAGTCATTTTAAGTCTGCAACATAGTTTAAAGGGGCCTGTTTGCAACTAGCAGACTACTGTATGGGGTTATACACATCTTGGCAAAGAGAGATGAATTTTCTTAGCAGTAGCTGAACATTAGACCGCTGCAATAGGCTCCTGCCTCTCATCAATATACAGAAATTTTAAATTAGAAACTGCATTTTGCATTAGTTTCACAAGTAACTGAAACAATTTGTTCATTAATATTGTAGGATTCCTCTGACAGATATTCTCTTATTCTTAAATGTGCCTTTATTTCAGGAATGGAGCCAGATTCTGCTCTGGTGCAAATCTGCAATAAGGTCCAAACTGTGCTCTCAACGGAGTTAAGACTCTTGAAGCAGACTTTATGCTCATGAACATTTACTGGTACTGAGGAACTGAGTCTTCAAACGATGGTCCTCGTTTTCCTCTCACTTAAACTGGTTTTACACTAATGGAATTCCATTGATTGGAATAGAGATGCTCTTTCTATACACTGACATAATCAGCTCTTTGGCTTTATTTTTAAGTTACGCTGTTTTGCCAAGCACTTTCTAAAGGGAAATTAATATTCCAAAATGGCCATTTCTTTCTGATTGAAACTTATTCAGAGTTGTTAGAGTCAAGAACTTAAACACATGTAAAAGTCTAGTATCTGTACCCTAACAAGTACTTTGCAAGTCCTACTATGCTACTATAAACCAATTATATCTTTACACCTCATTGATCAGGATGTGGGAAGCTTGAATGAATGAATATTTGCTACTAATCTGAAAGTAGTAACTTGCCCAGTTCTGCTTTAAAGAAGCTTCTACAAACTAAAGCATTGGTGGTGCTGTGACTCCTTTCAGCTACATTTCTTTGGGGTTCAGCACAGGGCAGGATGGCAAAGAGAGAAGCAGTTCCTCAGGGAGGAGCAAACAAACCTCCTTCTGTCCCACTGGGTACTAGTGGCCACCTATTAATTGTATTTAATGGGAAGCACCTCTAATGACCCACCCTGCTATCGCCTGTACTATTGTGTTATGCCCAAAATATACAGTATTGCTCACTACTCAAATTATGATTACCCCACTGCATAGTTCTCACCTTGTCGAAGTGGAAAAGAACAGAAACCTTTAAGTCAAGTGAAGGACAGAAATTCCAAATAATCCTGATCCAGGTCAACCTGTGAACTCTCCTAACATAGACATAACGTTTGTCATGTCTCAGTTCAGTTGTAAACCTACATTCAGGGTGAGACAAGTGTCTGCTTGAGGTCCTGCAGAGCCTCAGCTACTCCTGGTCTGTTCCATCCTCAAGTCCCAGGCAGGCATACAAACCCAATTTCAACTTCAGGCAGCAGAGTTCTCTTCCAATACCCTTCTCCAGCAGAAAGTCTGGAGAGGAAGTCACACCACACTCTATTTCCTTTTTTGAATGTGGAATTCAATACACAGTCTAATAGCTTGTGCAGGGCCTTCACCACAATGAATGGACTATTCTGTCCACAGAGAAGATTTACTTGGCTTCCCTGTGACATGATTAGATCATAGTGTTCATTCATCCACATTTTCTAAAAGACTTTATATAGCTATAGTATTTGCTCCGGGTAATGCCTACAAATTAGTATCTCTGACACATATCATGTGCTTGTGGAAGATATTCCAAATGCATTAAGTGCTTTAATATGCATAGTTTGGGGAGACTTCATCAATATCGAGCTGAAATTTACGATTCCCTGATGTTATGTAGAATATTCTACATTCAGATTGGTTTAGTTTTAAGCCATCCCATGGATAAAAAAGGGGTGAAAGTGCAGCCCTCAGCTAGTTGCCCTGCTGGTTGCCACATATACCTCAAAAAGAATAACTTTGTACAGGATGCTCCTTATTATCTTAATTTTGAATATGTGGGCAGGTGATTCTTGAATCATTGGTGTTACCATCGCATTGGCGTCACCATCGCTCAAGCCAGGGTGTGAATCTGAAGCATACCATCTTGCCACACAGTAACTTACTGTGTTGTCACTGCAAAGCCACATTCTGGGACTGTCACTGCAGGTAGCCGTGTTCACATGGCAACTTACAGCCTGGCAAACTGGTGTGCTGCAATTTCTTACTCTAGCTGGCCGCACAGTAACTTGCCCCATAAACAAACCCTGACCATGTAGGGCCACATTATGACCTGCTCTTATGCTGTCATGTAGTGATAGGGGTGGGATTAAAGAGGCTCCTCAACCCTAGGTTGCACATGTAAGGACTGGCCAGAATTGCAGCTCTGTGTTCAGGGGATGGCAGAGACTCCTACCAAAGTTTTTTCTTCCAAGTACAACTCAGTCAAAACCAGGGCTGGCAAAGGTCAAGTGCATAGAGCAGGCAAAGACCTGGCTCCATCCCTCCCCTATATGACTGCTAGTAGAGCTGAACGGCTTCCTGGAAAGGCATATGCTGCGTCCCTCAAAACGAGTGCTGCAGATTGCACTCCCCTAACACAACAAGTATCTCTAGGAGTCATTGTGTATCTCTGAAACAGAATCACTCCGGCTGTCCCAATGCACAGCTGTGGCAAAAAGCTACAACGAACAATGACAAACCTGCACTGCACTCAGCTTAACACCCCACCCCGCAAATAGCACAATTAAGGGTGTAAGATATTCAGGGCAAGGAATTTGCATTTCAATTGTGCATTAAATACCATGAACACACATGTAAAAAGCAACAGAGGGTCCTGTGGCACCTTTAAGACTAACGTTAGTCTTAAAGGTGCCACAGGACCCTCTGTTGCTTTTTACAGATTCAGACTAACACGGTTACCCCTCTGATACATGAACACACATGTTGTGTGAGTTCTCATCTCATGGACACTCCTTTGTCTCTAATTGCAGTATTGCACTAGGTCCTTATCTCTGGTGTCCCCTACCAAGGTCTTCCTTAATAGCCTTTCTCAGCATGCATCTTCTCTCAACTCCCACTCAGGGCATTGTGTAGCTTGGCCCTCTGGCCAAACCACATCAAACTCTAAACCCCTTCTCTCTCTCCTGACAACAATGTTTATTAAATGAACTGTTTCAAAACTTTCCACTGTTTTTTTTTTAATGGATTCACTTTTGCCCTGTCTTCATGCAAACATGCATTACTTCATTGAGACAAGAGATCATCAATATCACCACCAGCAAGTCCAAATAAAGGTTCAAACATGTCTTCAGATTAATAGTCCTTCCACCCACCCAGACTTCAGTATGGTTCCCTTGCAGTATCCTGCCTTTTGCACCCCAGCCCAGGGTTTCTCTTAATCAGAAAGGCCTCTCTTCTATACCATCAATCTACTTATAAGTCAGCTTCCTCTGACCACGTCATGCCCCCCAGATGCTGAGCATAACTAATAGGGTTTCTTTCCCTTGCCTTGCAGGTGATGGGGGTTAAGTCCCATGACAGTGAAGTCATAAATAATAATGATAATAAAGGGCTTTATTTTCTAATTGAATTGCCTTCCTTATTACTAGTATCAATAATATTGATGATCTCTTGTCTCAATGAAGTAATGCATGTTTGCATGAAGACAGGGCAAAAGTGAATCCATTAAAAAAAAAACAGTGGAAAGTTTTGAAACAGTTCATTTAATAAACATTGTTGTCAGGAGAGAGAGAGAACCAAACAGCTTCCAGAGATGTGTCTAGTTTTTTGGCAAGCTGTACACAATAAAATAAATTTGATTTAAAACTCCAAAGTTATAGAATTATAAAATAATTTTGACTATTTTATATATAAACATACATATGTATTATTTTATTGTGTGTTTAGAAACATTAATCATGCTATAAACCTTTCTTCAAAAATCACTGCTGACAAGCTAAAACCAATATTATAGCACCATCTACTGACCTAATTCTTCTTGTTGATATTTTACTCCATAACTAGATTGCTTTCTGTGATTAAAAAGTAATAATATTTATTATATTGGCTGTGGGAGAGAAAACACAGGGGAATTTTGATCCCATTTCATAATCTGCTCATGAAATTTCCAGGTAATCAAAATGTTTGGGGGCATGAGTTCTCTGAAATGTTGTCTCTAAGGTTGGCTGGAGCTGGGATTGAATGACATTTCACATATCCCACCAACCATGGATTGCATGAAGCTGGAAGGCCAAGCAAGCTGTGTCAAAAGGGGAAGACATAATATTGAAGTAGCAGTTGATATGAACATGGCAGCTTAAGAGCAGCCAGGATGTACCAGTGGTCATGGTGTAGGTCTGACACAACTGAATGAAGATCTGCAGGAGAAAAGAGGGAGATCTGCAGGAGAAAAGAAGTTTCCAAGATATATTTTTAAACTTTTTTAACCAATGTTTATATTTAACCACTGTTGGCCCTGTATTTATTCCTTTCTCTTTCCCTTTTATTCTCCCTCTTTCTACAGGGCCTTGGATTGTGGGTTGTTTGTTTGTTTGTGTTTGTTTTTTGTTAAACTCTTACATAGTGAACTTATAATGTTTTATTCATGGACTCTAAATTATTATTATTTGATGCACAGAGCTTGCTCAGGGAGTTTTGCCTGGAGGTACTTCATAAATAAAATTATTTAGTAGTGAAAGTGGAAGAAGAAACAATTTGAGGATAAAGTGTCAGATCAGTTAGAAATTTCCCTAAGCTTATATCGCCAACAGCCAATATAACAACTTTAAAAAAATATAGCAAGCAAATCTAGTTACAAAGTAAAATATCAACCAAGAAGAGAGAGAAATAGATCTAGAATATACATCATTTTAAAAAACAAAATGTATCTATAGAGTTTGTGTCTGTGTGTCCTCCTACATAGTATATGAGGCACTGCTTTCTATTGAATGCACTGTCAGTCCTGTTTTTGTGTGTGATTAAATATTACTACAGAAGCTCTAGTACTGGTTGGTACGAACATATTGCCCTTTAATGGAGCAGACTATGTAGTCATAGGCCCCAGAAGTACCAAATAAGTGTGTCACTGGGGCTGGCTCTTTCGTGGGAGTCCAGTACCAGCCTACCTGTGACAGGCTCTGCTAAGGAAAATAAACCAACCTAGATCCACCCATCAGTAGTTAATTACCTAGGTGGTTAGGCAACAATTAATTAGCTAGGGGACACGTAGGCCTCATAAAGGTGTTAGAGTGGTCAGGCAGGATGCCCCAGAACCCTACAGAAAGTCTAAGGCATGGTACCTCTCCAGGGAGTGAGTTAGAGAGTTCACCAGAAAAAGGTACCTGGGAAAGATGCTCCTGCAGGCAGCTGGTTCTGAGAGGGCTGGACATGGCAAAGACTGAGGAAGGCCTGGTCCAGGCAAAAGGATTTTATCAGACATACGAAGAGGTCTAGGTTGCTGGGGAATTCCACACTGCTTCAGAGAAGAGCTGCTGCAGTTTTTCTTCTGCGGGAGCCCTGAGTCCAGAGAAGGAACCCTTCCCCAGATGAAGGCAGTAAGCCTGACTCCCAAAGAGGGTCCTGGTCAAGAGGGCCTTACTAGTGAAGTGTGTGGCCAGAGGAAACAGATGGACTCAGGTAAGGAAAACAGACTAATATTAACTTGTGCCCTCAGCTAGGACACCAGGGCCAAAAACGTACTTGCATGTCTCTCTCACCTCTGATTAAATACACTAGACACCACTAAAGGCACAATTCACTAAACTATATTCACTGAACTTACTGACAGCTCATAAAGGGAAACTGAGGCAGGGATACACCCACCACTTGCCATCGGGCAGCTGCCAGGGGGTATATAGGGCAATGCCAACACTGACACAAGGGGGCACTCCTGGGGTGAGTGCCCATCCTATTACTAAGTGCTAATGTCTCTCAGGCTACCATGGGGAATATCAATGAAAACAGTACATAGTATGCATTTAATTTTATAACATTAATTGTCCTTTATATAGCGCTACTGGGGTGCAAAATGAAATTTCAGAACACAGAATTCCTGCTCAGAACAATTTTCAATGTCTGTAAGACAGACATTGCAAAAAATAATGGTAGTAGGTCATGATGTGTGGTATGATGTAGCTGAGAGAGACAACATTCAACAATGGGACAATTGCTTCTAGGGACAATGTGATTTTTAGAAGGAAAGGAAATTGCATCATTAACACTGTGTATGTTTGTCATGCTTCAATATTTTAAAAAATGTATTTATTTCACATTTATTAGCAAATTACATCAATTTTTAATTCCTTTTTTGCCCATATTCTAGAAACAAATTCACTGGAAGGAAAATTCACCAGAACAGTGAAATTTACGTGAATATTGAAGATTATTTTGAACACAGGTATTTTCACCAGAAGTCTAAGTATTAAAAATAATCATTCAAGGACCAGAAACAACAACAACAGTGTCTCCAATTCAAGCTACTCACTGCAGCTCTAACCTTGAATACTGACTGCTCAAAATGGGCCATTCAACAATGATCTCAACAAATAATTTTGAATGATCAATGAAATCCAGTTCTTTTTACCTGTTTGCAGATAATTCGTGAACGGAAAGAAAGCAAATTTTGTCTGAAATGGTTTGCTTTGATTTTTTTTCCCCCCAAATCAGTATTAGTCTAAAGACAGCACATACAGTTGCAAAATATCCCCTAGCATCCTGGTGGGATATAGTTTGAATAATGACTCAGAGAGAAGATTGCAACCTCTCAAATCACCAACAATCTGCAGAGTTATTATTTTCTCGAAAATACTATAATTCTTTAAGTGGCAGGGAGTTTGGATGGAGAACTGCAACAATATTCAGAGAGGTTTCTATAGGAAACATAGAGTGGAAATCCCGGTGTCTGATGGTGAGTGAAAAGACTTGACAAGACATGAGACTAGTGAATGACAGAAGACAGCTCTACAGCAAGCTAGACATATCCAGCTTTTGACAAAATGGACAAGAACAGCAGCATTACAGAGCATGTACACAGCTAAAGGCGACTGCCACAGAAACTGCTAAAATAAAGCATTCCATGCAGTGCAGCTCAACATGTCACGCTGTGCATTGGACTGTAGAGCGAGGCTGGGGACTCAGGAGCTTCTCGGTGAAAGCCCAAAATCTAGAGTTTTAGAAAATGTGCACCAGACCATTTTCTCTTGTATTGCTACTTGCAGCTCGGAGTGCAATTTACACTTTCATCTGATGCTTCAACTTGGGGCAATGTGAAATTATTTCCATTGGTTGAGCACTGCTTTAAATGGGATCTTGATGTCATTAATGGAGTGCAATGAGAAACTAAAGAAATCAGCGGTTTGGATAACTAAATTGCTGATGATTTACAGTAGGGCTCAGTTAGGGTTAGGGTCAGGGTGAGGGGTTTACAGGATCAGTTTACAGGATTTTAGCAATACTAAAGTAAGTTCTGGTCAGAAACCTGAACTGGTACTTTAGTGACATGGGGCATCTACCAAGCCCATTGTCTTAGGCCGAAGGAGAATTACTGTCTAGTGAGGAAAGCCCATTACCAATATTTTTCTTCTCTCTCTCTCTCTCTCTCAGACACACACACACATATATATATCATGGGACATCACACACATAAAAACACTTGGTATAACTTACTTTCTGAAAACACAAACCTAAATTGCATTTAATGACCATGTCAGTTTCAAGTACAGCTCTTTTCATGTGCTATCTACTAAATTGGATTAAAATCCTGTGAGAATGGCTTTTCTCGTGACATCTGGGTTGCATCCCATCCTACACCATAAAGGAGCTTCCTTTCACATCAAGTTTTGGATCTGACCTGGAACTAAAACTGCAGTGGAGGACCAGACTCCATCCCCTATCCACATCACTACAAACGTGGGGGGACCTTCTGATTGCAGGCCATTTTTTTAACCTCTTTCTAGCGTATAGGAAAAAAGTATGCTTGAATATTAAAATATTTATATCTGTTTATTTAAATTGATAAGATTTTTTATCTAAATTCAAAAGTATGTCTCTAATATGCACAGCAGCATCTAGGTTAAGGGTATAATATATTCATATATTCACTCGTAGTTCTCTAACTCTGAGCATTGCTGACTTGCATTTTCAATATTACCTTAACGAGTTACTTTAAACTTTTGTATTCCAACACTTTTAGAGAGTTGCAAAATGTCCTTTTTAAAAAAAAAAAAAGTTACTCTGTGTGGTTATTTTTTTCTTTGCTTCTCTTCTGTATATTACAAATGCCATGACCCCCAATGATCATTCAAAGAACACTTCTCATGTATATCATGACAACTGTACCGATGCAAACTGTCAATTTCACTGCCTTCAAGAAGACACTGGAGTAAACTAAAGGAATTTCTATATGTGTTACCTACAGTATTTTAGTGTGTGACTGAAATATTGCCCAACTCTGAAATGTTGATAGTCTTAAGAGAGAGGTCATGTCAGTGATAAAAGTATGAGCTACAGTTTTCCTTATGCATTATGACTAGGCTGCAGAAAGCCTGAAAATATTGTTTGGAAAAAATATTACCTGGGGTCATAATTCTCTATTTTTTTTTTTAATTCTCAGCCCTTTATATTTTACCATATATCCTTTACTTCAAAGAAATGCTTCTGGGATAATCTCATTATATATATGTATATGTATTATTGTATGTATGCATTCTTTTAACACAGCTGTGTGCTTAGTTTACACACGATTACAGATTCTAGAACAATCCAAAATACTGTAACAACATTATTGTAATCCATAATATCATTAGAGTGGCATAATGCAACGTTTGTAGTCTAAGGGTTAATAATGCACATCCTTAAACACAAAAGAAGCAGTAAATTCATACATAGCATATACATCCAGCTGAATCATTGGCTGAGATTCTCTGCTGTGCTGTGCCTCGGCTCATCATAGCATGGGATAGAAGTTCTGGGAAATGGAAGATGCCTTCCCAATTTTCAGGTTATATATATACACACACACATACATGCACACACACACAGCTCCAGACTTTCAAAGGTATTTAGACATCTACCTCCCCTTTCAGGCAATGGGAGTTAGGCATCAAAATACCTTAGAGGATTTGGACCTTACTATTTTCATGTGACTATATTGGAGAAAATTAAATGCTCTCAACAGGAATGTACTATGGACAAGAACCTCAACTGGCATAAAGTAATATAGTTTCATTGAACTCAGAACTCCACCAGTTTACACCAGTTGAGAATTTGGTCCTACAGTTTGTTTTAATACATTTTTTAAAATTGTGCATAGCGGGAGAAGAGGAGAGCAGCTGTTCATACAAGGAAATGGCCTCCTAAAAACTAGTGATTGTGTAGGACTCTTCTGGCTCAACCCTTTTTCTCACTCAGAATTTCAGAGGATACCAGGGCTTTGGACACAGAGTTGTGCAAGGAGAATTTAAATGAGATCCCAGATTGACACAAGATTTGGACTGATAGACTGGTTTCTCATCAGCAGAGAGAATGATCCGTATAACAGGTAATCATATTGGTCCCTGCAGAACATAAAATCTGTGAATCTATTGCTGGAGCTTTTTCAGGGCTGCAACTTTTTTTTTTTTTTTGCCAACGACTTGAGAGCTGCGCTTATTTATTTAAGTGTGGTCAGCTGGACTTGGGAAGGAGAAAGATTCTTGTGTACCTGGAGTGAGTTGTGCAGATTGCAGTGGTTGGCAGAGTTCACAGGCTGTATGAGAATGGGAAACAAGGTAAGATTCAGGGGCAGTGGGGCTCAAATTAGATTGGGAGAAAGGGGCACAAACTTTAAATTGGAGGTTTAGTGCCTGTGCTGTAGGCTTGGATGGGTGTGGGAGTGGGTTGGCAGACTGTGGTAACATATGCCAGTTCATGGATGAGAATGAAGTGGCATAGTTATTGCGGGGATGGGGTGGGGGGATTGGGTTTTTGAAGGTTTCCCATGGCTATTGTGAAAGTAAACTATAGGTGGAAGGGAAAGGAGAAGTGGCTAGGGTTGGCCAGAAGAGGGCCTTCCTATATTAAAAAGGTAATTAAACTTTTGATAAGAATCTGAATTTTTGGATGCTTATCCCAACCATAGGTGCCAACTTTTCCGGCGCCGGTGGGTGCCTGTGCCCCCCGCCCCTTTCCCCGCCCCTGGCCCCACTCCGACGCCACCCCATTCCTGCCCCCATTCCAACCCCATCCCCAAAGTCCCCGCCCTAACTCCGCCCCCTCCCTGCCCCTGTTGGATCCCTTCCCCAAATCCCCACCCTGGCCCCCGCCTCTTCTGCAGCGTTCTCCCCCACCCCCTCTCTCCCTGCCCCGTGAATCAGCTGTTTTGCGGCACAAGCGCTGGAAGGGAGGGGGAAGAAGCAGGATGCGGTGGCGTGCTCGCGGAGGCAAGCTGGAGCAGAGGGGCAGGGCAGGGCCACGAGGAGCTGCCGGTGGGTGCTGAGCACCCACCAATTTTTTTCCCACGGAGTCAGCGCCCATGATCCCAACCAAACCTTACCGCTAGACCTTGTATGGTTTGCATATCATTAACAGTATTAAATGGAGTGATTGTGAGACATTTAAAGGCACTTAATGCTACAATAAACAAACCAGACAAGGAAAAAAATTTCCAAAACAAACACTATGATTCTTTCTCTCTTGCAGCGTCTCTAGTCTCTACCTCAACTAAAGATATGTCTACACTGGAGCTAAAGGTGTAATTTCCAATTCAGTTAGACATAGCTGCACCAGCTGTGATTGAGCTAGTGCACTAAAAATAGAAGTGTAGCCCTAGCTGTGCAAGCTGTGGGAAGAGCTAGCAACCCCAAATATGATTCCTTTTCAATGACTAGATACATACTCCAGCATGGACTCTAGTCTGCTCGGGCTATCATGGCTACTATTCTACCCTTAGTGCAGTAGCTCAAGATGAAAATTACACCTACAGCTCCAGTGTACCCTAAAATAGCCAAGTTAGGTAAATGTTACCCACTCCCCCCCACCACCACCACCAAATTGCCAGCATTTGCTCATAACTTATAAATGACTGCACTTCAGCTAGACTTTCAGGCTTTTGGTTTTCACCTTACCTGGATATTCAAGTTGTTGACTCTTACTCCCAGAAAGCATATTTTTGGCATGCACACTCAAGGTATTCCCAAAAAGCAGGGCTCCCCATGCCCTTCCCCAAGCCTTGGCACAGAGGGTGAGATCCTCAGCTTGTGTAAATCAGCATAGCTCCTTTGGAGGCAATTGAGTTATTCCAATGTATAGCAGCCTAGGAGCCAGCCCAGAGGCAATTAAGTGAGCCAGATGAGAAGTGAGGAAACAATAACAAAAATCACATTTTTTCCTCGTGGAACTTAAAAGGCCAGACAATTTGAGGAAAAATGTAAAATAGAAAAATCTTGTCTAAATTTTAATGAAGAGACGCTTTTTAAGCTTCTTTTCATTTCTATGAAATATAAGTTTAACAAATGACTCTATTCATTTGCATGATGAATGACTATTCATATGCAAGCACTTTATTACATCTAGCAAGACAGAAAATAGCTCTTTTACATGCTTCTGCAGTTGTTATTGTTTTCCACTTTTCTTCTGGTGTTTAGTGTTCTGCTTTTCAGCAGGAAAAGATGACAGCTATTGTAAGCCAAAAAAGTGATAATTAGTCTTATATGACTGTCTTATTATGTTGCCATGGCTTTTTATAACTCTTCATTTTCAGACAATTATCTAATTCACCACTCTTTAAAAATGTAAATTTGCATGTGATCTCTAATTCTAAGGGAAACATTATAGGGGGGAGTAACATATGGGCAGAGCAGAATGGGAAAGAGGATTTTAATGGCTTCCCATGTAAGTTCATCTACTTTCTATCTTTTTTTTTCATTTCTGATTTAAGAAAAACCTTAAGTTTTGTGGTTTGTCACAAAGATGTAAATGCTCCAGAGAGACAGTGATAAGGCTGGACTGGCCAGAGATAGATTTGATTTTCCATTCTTAGCCCCTTTGGGCCAGAAATGCATCCAGATTCTTACCCCTAGACTTTGTTAACCTAAAGTATCAAACACTTCATCTGATTACAAAACACACCAGCTGGAACAAATTAATAGCAAAGATGAGGGTACTTAGGTCTCAATTGCCTCCAAGAATTAGATTGAATTGTTTCACTCAGAACTATGCTGAGCTGAGAGAAACTAAATCAGGGAGTCAAATTCTCCTTTCAGTTTCACCAGAGCAGCCGTGAAGTTCAATGGTGCACATGTGAGGAGAATTTGCCCAGGGATATAATTTCAGATGGATATTCTGTTAAAATATTGAGTATCAGTGACTATAAAGCCCTAAGGAATCAGACTGAAAAACAGTCTCATATGAAGAAATATCAGATTGACATGAATTCAGAGTATGGAGACAGAAGTCTGAAGTATCCATGGAACATACAATTCTTGGATGAGGACTCTCAAGTTGGCATGGAAGTGTGGCTGTAGTTTTCCAGGGTTAAGAATATAAGGTAGATAGATAAATATCATCTATTTTTCCAAGAAAATAGTGTGATTTGTAAATGCAATACACCTCTACCCCGATATAACTCTGTCCTCGGGAGCCAAAAAATCTTACAGCATTATAGGTGAAACCGCGTTATATCGAACTTGCTTTGATCCACCGGAGCACGCAGCTCTGCCCCCCCGGAGCACTGCTTTACCGCATAATATCTGAATTCGTGTTATATCGGGTCGCTTTATATCGGGGTAGACGTGTATAAGCAGGAGGTGAATTGCACCAGAACAATGGGGAAAATATAACCACGAAACTAGTTTGGGAAAGTGTAAATTATTGCAGTGAATATTTGCTGTATTATTTCCCTCCAGCTTTCCTATTCACCTATTCACAAAAATACTAATAAGCAGGCAAAGGGCCAGATTATCAGTTGGTGACATCTGGTGTAGCTCCATTCACTACCCCATTTAGTGGAGCTATTCCAATTTACACCAGCTGAGGATCTGGCCACATAAAAGTCAAAGAAAAAATTCCAGATGCTTTCCACCACGGTTTACAAACTATAGGCGAGGTGCTGCCTTGCTTATTCCCACTTGTTTCCCTACTGAAGTCAATGAAGCCATTAGAGTGAGTAAAGAGAGTAGAATTTGACTCTACACTCATTATAACCTTGATATTCCACATTCTTTGGGGCTCATTTCCTGGCCTGATCACTTCATAGCCATTCATTCTCCTATAAATACCCCAGGATGGCTACTCATTATCCTTTACTTTCTCCTTTCTCACATGCCTTACATATATAATTTACACACACTGGCATTCAAGAAAGAAAGCTCTGACTCAGTTTTGCTTGCGTAGTATGCAGCACAATGGGGTCTCCATCTTGATTGTAGTTTTGGACACTATCATCTTATTATATGCATAACAATATGCATATAGTTTGGTATGGCATCAAATCAAGGATATACATTTGCCAGTCATATGTATAGCCTGGAATATACTAAATTTACTTGTCTAGTGTGGAGAACAGCTGTAATCTAATTGTTCAATTTCTCCAACTGTTTTAGACTCTAACAATTCTTTCCTTAGTCATACAAATAGTCACACTAAAGTCAATTTCTTTCTAGTTAACTGTTTAAGTCTGTTTGCCCAATTAAGGTGTAAAGGATTTACTCCTTAATTAGCCCATACCTTGTAAAACAATACTTTAAGTTTAAGGTTAACTCTTGCCTCCAGATATGTAGGGGTTATCACTTCTGTGACACTTGGGGTAAGGTCTTTTGGGACTCGGACAGCCCTAAATGCTAGTGAATTAGAGAAAATGTCCAGGACCTGATTCACCACTGTTATTCTTCTGTTATAACGTCTTTGGTATCAATGGAGTTATACTGGTGCAAAACTGCAGTGACTTAGCGATGAGCTGGGCCCCCAGTTTGCACTTTTACTCTTTTTCTAAGATAAGTATGTTCAAAACTATATGGTATCACTTGTAAGGATGTTTATAAATGAGTTGCTCTGCTGCACTTGTTACAAAAGGCATTGACATTTGCATTGGCTTTGCAGTGCAGGCAACTTCATTTAAGCAGTCTTAATGTTGTGTGCTTTAGTTCTGTTTTACATTTCAGGTGATTTTTATCTAAAGTTCGTCAAAGTCAATCCAAGACCTTATTGTAAATCAAAACTTGGTTACAAAAACATGTCTGATTTTTATGTTTCCTTAAAGGCTGCTAGTGAATGCATCGTGGCCAGGTTGAAATCAGTATTTAAATTAATTATGACAGCCATATCAATTAGACATAAGAGACTTCTAAAGCTAATTAGAGTCTGAGAGTTTTTAATTTGACGTCTGTCTTAGTGTAATATCTGCTTTATGTGTTAAATTAATGAAATTAAGACTGCATCATTATAAATTTCCACTTTCATAGTTCCATAAGTTTTACAATTACATGCCATATTTGAATGATAATTGAATGAAACTGAACCAGTATGGCCATGTCTGTAACCCTATGAACTTTAAAATAATGCCTTTTATTTTCCATTCGTAAATCATATAGGCTAAATTACACTTAATGGGTAAACACTCCTAATACTAATTTTTAATCATGATATATTTTAATATGCTAGCGAACCAGAGCAAAAATGTGTTGGAGGAAGGTTGAGAGACAGATGCATAGCTGGTGCAAGTCAGCAGAGCTCCATTGAGGTCAGTGGAGCTCCACTGATGTACACCAACTCTGGATCTTGGTTTGGGTTCACAAAGGGATGTAGGTGCCTAACTACTTTTGGCCAACATTTAGGCACAACTGACGTGCATAAAACCTGTGTAGGTACTACATTGCCATAGGTGCCTCACTTTGTCAGTGGACATATGAAAAGCCACCTATGTGGGATTTTCAGACTAGGTGTTCCTCTGCCTAACTCCCCAATAGGGCCTGAATCCATAGGCATTATCAGAGCACATCAAAGCTCAAATCAAATTGAGCACCCCCAGCGTGGCTACTCACCAGATTTCTGTAAAGGGATCTAGCTGCTTAATCCCTAGGTCATTTTAGCCTCCAGAGTCTAAACAGAGGCCAAGCATTGCAACTGTCTTAGGACATAGACACACTCTTGGGGTGCATATCATCTATTCAGCCCCCCTTTTTGAGGACTGCAATCATGCAATCCCCTTCCCAGACCCTAGGCCAGTGCTGATTGCCCCCATGGCTGAAACACACTCTCTCCCAGAACTCCACCCAAAGATATGAGGCTTCTGGTGTACCTGGTCAAGGGGGCATGTGGTTGGTGAAACATAAAATGCACAGATACTTTGTACAGGAGTCTAACACACTGTTTTCTCCTTAACAAATAAAGCACAGAATATAGATAACATAGAAAACAACACATTCTAAATGCCACACTCTTCATTCTAGCTCACCCTTCCTTAGGAGTCCATCTGAGTTCAGATAGGTAGGCACTGCCTCATCAGGTTCCTGTAGCAATTTCTCTGCTTAAAGCGGTGCAAATGGCCAAAGACCTGAACAGATCAGCTCCTGCCCTTTTATAATCGTCCAGTCCCTCTCTCTGGTGACTCCCAGATCAGCTTTCTCTGTGATCCCAGGCTCCTGCCAGGTGACTTCCTTGAGCATTGCAATGCCAAAGTTCCTTTGTGAATCTAGCCCTTAGCTTTGATAGTTAGTCACTAGTTCTTCACTGTGGCTAGTGCGCATTTCAGGATACAATTTTAGAACCTATTTTGTTAAAGAAATCTGATTCACTAATAAGGTTCAGACATTGTAAATACAGAGAGATTAGATATGATGACATGAGGAAAAGTTTCTAATATGAAACCTGAAACTAGATCTGCCTATGCTGTCAAATGTACTTTTCCATACAGATATATCACAGCATAGTGTTTTGAAATAAAACTTTAATATGTTCTGTGAAAAATATATTTAAAATGAAGAAAAGAATTAATTTACATTTAAATGGGGATATAACATGCTATATGAGAGGATCACAACCCTGGCTTGAAGATTTGCTTTTGACATTTGTGTTTTAACAGGCAATTAAAATTTAATTTGTCCTATAATGAAAAGCAAATCCTTTTATCCCATACTTGCAGTCATAGGAGGAGCACATTGCATTACAAAACAGTACTGTAGCTTACAGTTTCACATGTGCAGTACTTGTGACATTATTGTCCAAAAGTTTTATAGTCAATACATTATAAAAATCCCAATCATTGTCAGATTTTAAAATTATTTCTCAGTTGACACATATGTATTTATTATATATCTGTGTTAGTAAGTGATATCTACTAAATTCTTTGGCATCTAAAATGTCCACTGAAGACAGTCAAATTAATTGGAGGTTTTGGGTGAATGAGAAGGCAGTAACAAATCTTTCAATCTATCATAGGATAGTTTCCCTCATAACAAATAAGTATTATGGGTTCCATTACTTAGAATTAGCAAGTAGGACAGGGGTGTAGCTACTGCAAATATTCCATGAAAGTTTGCAGAGCTTCTTGCCAAATCATATTGCACAGCTTTTCAGTTCAAGTTTTTGCAGGCCAAAACATTTCTCCTGAGTAAGTTGAAAAATCCATCTCAGACCCAACATTTAATGTTTGAAATTTCATACAGATATACAATAGCAGCTTCCAGAGAGGGAGAGAGAGAGTGTGTGTGTGTGTCATACACATACACAACACACTTAATACACAAACACCAGCTTAGGTGGAGATGGGAGTTTTGAGGCGATGTAGGCACCAGAGAAAGCACAGTGGTTTGCAGTAGATTCTCTTCCCCTTTCCCATAGTTCAAGCAGGCAGAATGCCAAACTTAGGCACAAAGGTGTTGGGGGCTATTTAAATTTCCAATAAATAAATATAAATGGTTTATGGCTCAACTTCTTTCCAATTTTTCAGATTTGTCAGTGAACTGAAAAATCTATTATTTTCCCAGCTGTACTTGCGACACCCTTCCATAGCTCATGTCTTCTTAAATAGCCTATAGAGCAGCCGCTCAGTAATTTTTTAATGAGTCCAGAAGAGAGTGATCTGATGGATTATGATTATGCCTGCAAAATGGAAATTGGACCCTGAGGTTCAACAGGACTAAATTGTTAAAATAGTGAACTCCATGCCAAGGCAGGCCTCTGCAATTCCTACAGAATGGCTAACTGGAAAAGAATTGGTAATTACCTTATTACAATGACTGCATTGTTCTTTTTACTCTCTCTTTAGTGGGCCAACAGTGACACCATTAGCACAAAATAATGTCTTCCTCTATAATAAACGTCAACCCTAAAGACTTCCTTTGCTTTACTTCAGCTGTAAGCACTTTGGCCCACATTCTCAAAAGGTATTGAATGACTAACTACCATTGATTTCAATGGGAATTAGGTGAGTAAATCCTTTTTGAGGATCTTGGCTTTTGTATCATGCAAAAGAAATATCCTTACTTTCACTATGGAAAAGTGTTTTGATGATGTAAGTGTCTGAAATAATTACCAATTCCATTGTGCTCTGGGATATCAGATAATAATATGGACAAGACACAATTTCCATATGACCATATTAGTCTCACAATGATCAGAAATCAATTGATAAAATATTAAATGTAGTTACATTAATGATCAACCATAAGAGTAATAGAAAAGAGATGTTCCCCCTTGCAACAATGACATATCCCAAAGTAGAGAGATGAAGTGGATGAGGTAATATCTTTTATTGAACAACCTTCTGTTGGGGAGAGAGGCAAGCTTTTGCGCTACACAGAGCTCTTCCTCAGACATTACCTCACCTACTTCGTCTCTCTAAGATTCTGGTACCAACACGGTTATGACAACACTGCATATCCCAAAGTACTGACTGACTTCAAACACATCAGGAAATCAGTAGACTGATTTGTACGGTGTTTCCCCCCCACCCCATGGAGGTTGTGATGATGGGGGAACACATGTTTATGAAACAGTCTAGAACTAGCCATCATAATGGATTTCTGTAATTTACTTAAATCATAGATATCATTACTATTTATTATTTTTAGCACCTATGGACTCTACATGTAGATTAAGACTGTATTATACTAGGCACTGTACAAGTCAATAACGATCAGAGACCATCCTCACCTACAGTCGATTGTAGGTTTTTGCCACAATTGTTCTCTTATTCTACCTCTAATGAATTTACTTGAAGGTCACGCCAATCCAAACAAAGTGATCACAACAGACATACTCCATATGTAGAAACTCCACATATCTCTCTATCTTAAGCAAACATTGATGACCTTATTAGTTTAGCTCCCCTTTCCATAGGTGTAAAAGGGAAAAAGGGGGACAGTCTTACTTGGGGCACAAGCCACCCAAGAAAGGGCAGTGAGAAATGGTAATGAGGCAGGGTCATGCCAAACTTTCCCTCTCACTAAGCTGGACATCCATGAAAGAGGTCTCATGCTGTAATCTTGTACTGGAAAGTGCAGCAGTCACACTCCTGCAAACCTGGGAGTTCATGGTGATGATTCCTTGGCTATAATCTTATAAAACAGAAGAGCTGCATCTAAAAATATTTATTATTCAAAGCACGTGCTCCATCACACACACGCTGTCCCTAACTTAATTTACTACTTTATTTTCTCTTCTCTTTGTTTTATTCTATATTTAACCACAGGTTACAATAATAATAGGCAGTACCAGCTAGATAATTTGATACACTTGCCAAAGTAGAGTCAAATATATATCCCCGCTTCCATACACCAGTTAAGCTCTACAGAGAGGCAGTCAATTTTTTAATGCACTAGTGGAAATAGTTATGATTTAAATGAGTGAGTCTATGTACTGATTTTTGGCAGGACACTTTACCCTTTTTCAATAATTGGATCTTAGGCATTGTCCATCCAGTTGCTTATTCTCAATTAATCCCTTGTGTCTTCAGTACAATTCTCTTTTCACTCTCCCCTTCAAGGAACATGAAGAATGAGATACATTTTCAAATCTCCTGTTAGTGCCACTTCAATAAAGACTCCAGCAAAGGCAAGGCATGGAAGAAGCATTGGGATGGAGAAGCAAATGCACTTACCCTTCCAAAGATCTCTGTTTATTAGTACTGTGCTTTGCTTTAGTTCTCAAATCAGCAGACCTGGAACCTGTCTGCTATTCTTGAACTCTAGTCTTTCATGTGTCAGTTGAGTACATAGGTGGCCTTTTATTTGCTTTCCACTTCTTGAACAGTGGGTTTTTGTTTTTAATGGAGCTGCAAATCATATATGCAATTCAGTGGATGTGCATTTTGCATACAGGAGCACACAAGGTTAATTAAAAATGGTAATAAGTTTAATCACGATGAACTCATTTGATATTGATGTGGATGTCACCTGTAATTCCATATACATTCCTTTGTAATTTAGGATTAATTAAAGCCTACTTATCCAGGAATATTGCTGCAAATTATGACAAAAGTGACAAATTCTGAGCGAAAGCCATATTTAACAAAACAGAACAAAAAAGGCATACCCTGTATCATTTTTAGAGATTCTCAAAATGTTATATTTATTGTTTAAACTGCTAAATGGCAATCATGTAAAGTTACAATAATTAGGCAAGACTCTGGATAAGCACTAATGGATGTTACACCTAACATTAAAATATGGATGGATTTATGTTACTCTTCTTTTACATAAATGACAGGGAAGAGTTATAGCTATTCTTATCAATCCACTGTAATAGGAGAAGCAGCTGAATTTTCAATAATAATCATGGAGTAACAGTCATATTAATGTAAAATAAAAGTATTTTTCCTCATGTAAAATGCTATTAGCCATATTTGAAGGCATTATGCTCAGATATCATTTCTCCATTTTGCTAAATGACAGCCATTAAATGCAATGGTAACTGCATGACAGGGATATTTTTATTACTTCAAAAGGAAGAAAAGGATTAAAATGAGTTTATTCAAAAGTGTGATTTGTCAATTTTTCCTTATCAAGGAGTGAGTGGGACAGCTTTAAACCTGAGCATTGAGATCTGACCTCCTATTTGAATAAGTTAATGTGATCCAGTGTTCTTAGGAAAGTACTGAAACCTATCTTTTATATACAGAATTCCCAGGAGGAATTTATGCTTTTATACGGTCAGCTGCAAGGTGCCATTCCCTTTTCATCATTTCTCCTTTTATCATATTGCAGTTCTTGACAGCTTAGAGGGTTTTTTTTTTTTGTTAGTCTCTATATAGTAGCACATACAGTAGATACATTTTTGTATTAAAGATTTCTTTCCAGCTTCCTGGGTTTTACACTCAAATGGAGATTTCTACTTCCAAAAATCTCTCTCTTATATTACCATATTTGATATAGGAAGCATCTTACCAAAATATTAGATAGAACTATACATGCTTAACTTAAAGCATTAAAGAAGGATGCTATACTCATCAGGTTCCAGCATTATGTACAGTAAGAAGTGTACTGAAAATGATTTTATACACACAGAGATAAAAGTGTCACTCATCTCAACAAAATATTCCTTATTAGAGATTTATTTTGAAGAAGTATCTCATTTTAGCTGCTTTCTATTTGGTGGCTGTTTTTCACATGAAAATACATTTTGTATATTATTTATTTTCTATGCATATTTTCTCCCAATTTGCTTATGCCAACTTCCATTTGAAGCTTTTATATTAAAAGCTCAGTTCAATTAAAGTTGCCATTAAATATACATGATATAATGTTATAAAATAACACACCTTTATGTAGTGCTTTTCAAGCTAAGGTATTTAAAAGCTTCTGTATATATAGGTCCATCTGCCTCAGATATGCAGCCATTTCTGGGGTAGAACTTGGAGGCTCTTTGATAGCACAAAGCAACATTAGTTTAGCATAGGAGGTGAAAATGTGCAGGCCAAACAGGGTCATCTCTATTGACTTCAAGAACTACATCAGTTTACACCATCTGAGACTCTAGACCAATTGAAATCACAGGAAGAATTGGAGAATTGGCTAGACTGCAATTGCCTAAATTGAAATTTGGTTGTAACACAAAAGATAAGACAAGACTACCTCTTGAAAAAATGCCATCAGGTGGCTAGAGACAAATTTCCTCCACCTCTCTCCACATTTTCATGCTAAGTTTTGGATGAACAATGGGATAAGCCCACAAATTGCATAGGCACCTGTTTTGTGCATTCAGACAAGATCTGGACATGCAAATTGCACCGCTGAATGTCCAACTCTTCAGTTTGTATAAAAGCCAAATGGGTGCATGCCCACTTCTGGAGGTGCAATCAATGGAGCAGAAACTTGCTGAAAATATGACCATTAAGTGGTCAAGCCCTCAGTTTTTAAGATATTCTGCATATTTGAATGGAAGTGTAGAAATGTGTGTGTGCCTCAACTATTTACTCAGTCATTCTAGAAGTAATTTGCCATGCATATGCTCCAAAATTCTTGTGGGCTGAAAGTTAGAAAGAAGACTTATTATTTACCTTTATTATTCTGGTCTTTAGATGAAATTTTGATGTCTGAATTGAATCTCAGTACACAGCTTGCTTTCATGTTACTCTATATTTGCATACATAGGGCAGATTCTCAGTTGATGTGAATCGGTTTGATGCCTTTGACTTCAATTTGCAACAGCTGAGAATCTGGTCCACACACACAAAACCTTAGAAGTTTTTGCACTTTTATGTTTTAACAGAATAAGGAAGTGGAGAAAATATAATTTAAGTGGTAAACTACATCTTTATTATTCATTTTAACAGATCCTTTTTCTGCTCAAAGTTTGTCTTCCTCCCATGTGGGAGGTGGTGTTTTGAATGACAAGTCATCTGAACCAGAGCATTCAGATAGATGTGCTTTAGGCATTCCAGCTATACAATCACAAATGTCGGTGCCTCTTCGCTGGCTTACAATGAAAGAAAGACATGAAGGGGTCATAAAATAAATATTACCTTTGTCTAGGGATTGTCAGAGAGAAGGAGTCAAGCATACTTCACTTTCAAACTGATCTGTTTCAATTCTTAGCACTCTATAAAAACTGGAATTTAAAAAACAAAACAAAAAAACCCAACAACTTGAAACTTTCCTGAGTACTGTACACCTTTTGGCGTCTTCATTCCAACTCTGACCTGTGCTTTCAACACTGACTATTCACCCAGTTGCCTATTCTCTTAGTGAGACAAGGTGGGTGAGGGGATACCTTTTACTGGACCAACTTCTGTTGGTGAGAGAAAGAAGCTCAAAAGCTCTCCCTCTCTCTCTCACCAACAGAAGTTGGTCCAGTAAAAGGTATCCCTTCACCCACCTTGTCTCTCTAATATCCTGGGACTGACATGGCTACAACTACATGGTGTAATTTATTGCCTTATGTCCTACATGCTTATGAGTCAACACCAAGTCCTATGTTTAACACAGATCTAGAGCACAGTAATCTTCACACATATTAATCTTCTGTTAATCAAACACAAGTGATAGATAACTAAAGTGCACCAATGAAATATACCAATTGAATATTAAAAATCTTAGATACACATTCATCTGGCTGCAAAGCTGCAGACACTAATCATGACAACATTAAAGTGACCACATTTTCCAGAGAAAATGCTTCCTTATTAATGCATTCTGTACCTTTTAAGAGGAAAGAGGCTTTCTCCCAAATCTCACACATCTTGTTCTTCCTTCTCCTTTTGAGCAAACATATTTACTGTGGCTGATATCAGGAAAAGGAATGGCTATGATCACAGGCCTTAATGCAATTGTGAGTTTGAAGTCTCAAACCCCTTTATTTAAGATTCCCTTTCTAATCCATAGTATCAACTAGCAGTTAAATAATATTTAGTGACCTTGTGCAAATGACTAAATAGTGTGCAATGTTATCACCACCACCACCAGAGGATGCTCTAATCCTCAGTGATAAACAATTAAAGCAGCTTGTCTCCAGCTCTCTCACAGTGGTGGAAGTTGATTCTCTGTCACTGATGCTACTGAACTCTGTGTATAATGCACAATATTTAGGTTGTATTTATACATGCAGTTATCTTATACCATATGGGCAAAAAAACATACATGATTTGCTTTTATTTCATAACCAAATGGTCTGAAATGTCAACAAGGTGCAATTACTTAGAGTAATTTGTATGTTGAATATAGCACATACCAAAATTCACCTGTTTTGTTGTGTAGATTAGAAGACATGAAATTCAAACAAAAATAATACTATGAATAAGTCAGCTCTACATACCAGATGTCAATATGGGTAGGTTTTAAAGTTAAAAGTGGTGTGTTATCCTGGAAGTCTCTCCTGTTAATGATGTGTTGTTATTAATGGCCCTTTATGATTTTAAACTACAAGAGCTTAATTTCAAACCAAACATGCTTTTAGTTAATGAGGATGGTATTAATTAACATGTGATGGTTCTAACTATTTAATGAATATACCCATTTTACAAGTAAGCCTCGACAAAGAAAGCAATTTTAATCACAACTTATTTTTTTATAGAAAGCTCATGTGCTTTCTAAAGTACCATATCTCCTTACTGCATAATATTTACATCAATATTCACATTTTTATTCATCTAAAAGGTTTAACATTTATAAAAAGCTTAATGTTATCAAATAAAACAGCAGCACAACAGCCAGGGCTGTCAGCTTTGATTACTTTAAGGTTTAAATGACTAAGATGAATTACTTAGTCATTGGATAAGTCATTACTGATCATAATTTGTGTATGTTCTTGGATTTTGCAATCAAGAATGACAGCAGTAAAGCCTGTCCAGAACTAATTGCTATAAATGTGCCAGATGTTGTAAAAATCTGGACGTATTCATTGTAAAAGAGAGTGAAGCAATACCATATGAAAGTAGAAATGCGTGATTTAATGATGTAATCTATATTTCTGACATTATAGGTCAAAGAAATATAGTAAATATATAAAGCTTTTATTAATATTATAAAAGGTTATTTCCCACTGCACTAAAAAAAAAAAAAAAAAAAGGCTTTATCCTAATAGACCTGGGTTCAGCTATAAATTTGTATGCTTGCACAAAGGGCATGGTGCCATGAAAAAAAAAGAAGCAGAGTTTTAAATTAGCGCTCTGCAGCGTTTATTTCTTAATATGACAAAGGATCCCAC
Organism: Trachemys scripta elegans; assembly: GCF_013100865.1. NCBI lineage: Eukaryota > Metazoa > Chordata > Testudines > Emydidae > Trachemys > Trachemys scripta. The sequence goes on from NC_048310.1 coordinate 16,625,043, forward strand.
TGTTATATATAATAAATGAATAATATAATAAACATATTCCTTTAGAAAGCCTATTAGATAAAGCATATTACAACAAGAATAAAATCTGAATAAACTATATAGCTGTTCCGTTTTAAATTATGTCATATGTGAAATGTGACCATACATGTGTCTATTTGGAGGTTAAGTGTACCATTGTCCTACCAGCCTGTCTCTTCCTTACGTGTTTATTCTAGCAACAACAACAAAATGCGTAGAATAATGAAAGATATACTATAAAATTTTGCCTAGCAGTTTTATTATGTGTATACACACACACACACACACACACAAAAGCAACTGGGATGTACAAGGGTTATTACTATGAATAAATGCCTGTGCACTATAACAATACATTAGGAAAATGTATTCATATCATCATATCCATTTATTTTAAGTGTGAGACCATCACAAATGTTGCAATTAACTGGCTAATGTGCTACATGCCACTACGGTCTAGTGGTTAAAATAAGACGTGCTCAGCTATTCCATAGGCTGTACATTGTTAACAGCTAATGGAGATTTTCTTTGGGGAAAATCCTGCAAATATTTATACATGTTTCACTTTACTATCATGAGTAGTCCCAGCATGTCTGTAAGTGCAGGATCAGAACCATATAGCGTGACCAGGAGGAATGTGTGAAAAATCAGGACGGGTGTTGGTGTGGTAATAGGCACCTATATAAGACACAGGCTCAAATATGGAGACTGGCTCTATAAAATCAGGACATCTGGTCACTTGTGGGAGTCAAATGTACCAAAAGAACAATCTGATAGTGCTGCTATATAATTCTTTTCCGGGAAAGAATAAGCATGCATATGCAAATACTCAGCAACCAACATTATGTATGCTTTGCAGTTGATGTATTTCAGGGTTCAAACCCAACATGACTTTTACAAAAGAACTATTAATTTAGAGCTTGTAGATGCATCTTAACCAGCTGCTTTCAATCTGATATACCTATTTGTAATATTCATGGTGAGATCTTTTTCTCCAGAATATTTGCTACTAATACTAAAACCCAGATGTCCTTTAGAGACTCTAATTTAGGGACATAGTAAGTTCAAAATAGCAACAATAATAATGATAGTAAAAACAGTATATCTTTTTCCCCCACAGAAGACTGAATTGTTTGTTTAAAAAAAAATAGACATTATGCACTCCATTTCTGTGGAAGAGTTTTAAAGAAGGATTCCTCTAAGAAGCTCAGTATGGGGCATGATTCTGAAATCCATGTTATACATGAGATGCCACAAGAGAAAAGCTGAGGCTCTAAGGCAGGGGTCGGCAACGTTTGGCACGCGGCTCGCCAGGGTAAGCACCCTGGCAGGCCGGGCCAGTTTATTTACTTGCTGACGCTGCAGCTTTGGCCGATCATGGCCCCCACTCGCCACGGTTTGCCATCCCGGGCCAATGGGGGCGGCGGGAAGCTGCGGCCAGCGCATCCCTGGCCTGCGCCGCTTCTCGCCGCCCCCATTGGCCCTGGACGGCGAACCGCGGTGAGTGGGGGCTGCGATCGGCTGGACCTGCCGGGTCAGCAGGTAAATAAACTGGCCCGGCTCACTAGGGTGCTTACCCTGGCGAGCCGCGTGCCAAACATTGCCGACCCCTGCTCTAAGGTCTAGTCATATGTAGAAAACAATCTGGAGGTGACAGAGTCAAAGACCACGAAGAGCAGAAAAGTGTACGGGACTGAATGCTCAGCTCATTTTCAACTGGCTCTAAATTGGCACACACATTTTGTGCCAATGTAATCCTGATTGTAAATATAGGCACACTCAAATGTAACTGTGCATTTAAGTACCTTATTTGTGCACCTATAGGTTTGGTCCAAAGCCCAATGAATTAAATGGAGGGACTCCCATTGCCTTCAACTGGCTCTGGATTTGGCTCAACTAGAATGAAACATTTAAGAAAATTTTCACCACACGAGCCATGAACATTTTGTTCAACTTTTTGTGTGAAATATGTTTTGACTGAACATTTTTGACCAGCTTTACCATCTCTCTACAGTAAATCGTCACTTAAAGTCGTCCCAGTTAACGTTGTTTCGTTGCTGATCAATTAGGGAACATGCTCATTTAAAGTTGTGCAATGCTCCCTTCTAACGTCGTTTGGCAGCTACCTGCTTTGTCCACTGCTTGCAAGAAGAGCAGCCCATTGCAGCTAGCTGGTGGGGGCTTGTAACCAGGGTGGACCAGTAGCCCCCCTATCAGCTCCACCTATCAGCTCCCCGCTCCCCTAAATTCCCTGTGCTGCAGCCTCCCCAGCAGGCTATCAATTGCCAGGCAGGTCAGGTGTCCCTCCCCCCATTGCCATGTGCTGCTCCTGCCCTCTGCCTTTGAGCTGTTCCCAGAGGCTCCTGCTTGCTATGCAGGGGGGAAAGGATGGGGGCTAATGTCAGGGTGTCCCCCTCGCCCCTGCTCCTGCACCCTGCTTACCCCTTCTCCATATAGACCAGGGAGGGGACACGGACTGAGAGAGACAAAGAGAGTCTGGGGCAGCAGCTGCTGTCCCAACTTCCTGATCCACTTAAAAAGACAATGCACTTAAGAGTTGGTCAGCTTACTTAAAGGGCCAGTGTGCATCTCTCTCTCTCTTTCTCCCACACACAAGGTGTGTGTCTGTCTCTATCTGCTATGCTGTCTCCCCTCCCTCGTGTCCGTGCTGTCTTGTGTGAGAGGCTACATTAACAACGTGTTAACCCTTAAGGGCTCAGCCGAGTGCTAGTTCATCATTTAGCAGTAAGGCATTCTCTGGGAAATATCCCTCCCTCTTCCACCCTCTGACTTCACCACCTCAACCAAGCTTCATGATCATCATAGCTGTGAACAGTATTAAATTGTTTGTTTAAAATGTATACTGTGTATATATTTATATAATATATAGTTTTTTGTCTGGTAAAATTTTTTTCCCTGGAATCTAACTCCCTCTATTTACATTAATTCTTATGGGGAAATTGGATTCGCTTAACATCATTTCGCTTAAAGTCGCATTTTTGAGGAACATAACTACAACGTTAAGCAAGGAGTTACTGTATTTGTAGATGTCATAAGATGAGGGAGCTGTCATGGTTTACACTTCCTTTGCAGCCCCTTTGAACTCTAATCCCTTCTTCATTCTATCCCTTTGTGCTGCCAAGGGGAGTGAGAGTAAAACGGCTGACACCAGTTTTGCTTGTGGGGGAGAATTGGGGGCACTGACTCCCACACATTTAACTCCAAAAGATCTTAGCAGAGAAGTAGACAGTTTTCAAATGTAGTTACTTGTATTTTATCTTTGTCTGTTATTTTGATTCCCCTTCATAATGTGACTAGATTACAATGGCTGAGGTTAATAAGACCATTAACTTTGCAGAAGATACCAATCACAGGCTGTTTTACAATAATTAACAACAGCAAGTCCGAACACATTTCTTTGTATTCATAAATATAGTTTGCAGAAGTTATCTTTCAGCTTCAGGGAATGTTTCCAGAAGTTGTATATATTGGGGCTAGATGCAGAAATATTTAGTCTAAGGATCTCTATGCTGTATGAAACCTGTCGGCCAGATCCCAATACCTAACTCACTGAGTAGTCTTAGTCAGCAGAGTAAGGACCTCCTCAACCTGAAGAAGGGTATCAGGCCCTACTTGTGTATTCTGTGGTGCAGAAGGACTAATTACTGGGCCATGCAACTCCGTTGTCGTATCAATAAAAAACTTCCACATAGCAAAGCTTTTTCTTTACCGTGTTAGTCTTACTGATAATTTCCTCTGATTCTTTTACGGACTGCCTGTTTTCTGATATAGCGTTATAGCGTCGGTGCATTTTTCTGCTAACCCTGCCTGTTTAAAAATGTATATCCACTCAGTAATTACAATGAGATGGCCCCTTGTTTATAAGAGAAAATGCGATTCCTGAATTGCAGAAGCACACTGTACATTGAAATGGTTTGTGGTTGCCTTTACATCTCCCTAGAAGATGTATATTTTTAAAGAATCAGACATTTAAAAAATTACTAATAATTCACTTTGTTCTGAAAAGTTTTTTTATTTCTTTTATCATCTATTAGTGAAGTTATAAGTACTGGTAGCCAATACATATACGTTAAGCATAGAATACTGCACATTAATGGGTATTATGTGCACAGTATTAACAATGTGCGTTATATAAAAAGTGTTGAAGAATTATGTTAATTTAATGTATTATGCTCTTCCCACAATTCTGTTCACTCTGTTCACTCCCATAACACTTTGGACAGCTGAAGTCAGCTTTAGCACTAGCAAATATGAAACCTGTCAAAATTAAGATATGTTTGTCCTATGTCCTAGTACAGGTATCTTCCTGGGCAACTGGTTTGAAATATAGGATGCAAAACAGAAATAAGTAGAGTACAGAACAAAACAACAAATTAAAGAACTATTACAAACTGGTGGGTTGTATTTTAGTGAAGTATACAGGATTTGGTAACTTGTAACTATAAATATAGCTAGTTTAAATGCATATTTCTGAAGAACACCTTCTGTGTAACGCCAACATGCTGAAAGTTGAGAATTGCTTCCTAGACAGAGGGTATGTATATTTACTTTTCACATTGTACTGTTTTGTTTTTAGATAATAAGTGTGGCTGAGTTTGGCTATTTGGTTTCTTGAATATTTTTCATAATGAACCACAGGGGTACTCAGTCAATTGTCTATACAGTTAATCAACAGTTTATCAAGGTGAAATCCTGGCTGCTTTGAAGTCAATAGGACAGGGGTCGGCAACGTTCGGCACACAGCTCGCCAGGGTAAGCACCCTAGCGGGTCGGGCCAGTTTATTTACCTGCTGACGCGGCATGTTTGGCCGATCGCAGCCCCCACTGGCCGCAGTTCGCCATTCTGGGCCAATGGGGGTGGCGGGAAGCCGCAGCCAGCACATCCCTCGCCCGCGCCGATTCACGCCGCCCCCATTGGCCCGGGACGGCGAACCGCGGCCAGTGGGGGCCGCGATCGGCCGAACCTGCTGCGTCAGCAGGTAAATAAACTGGCCCGGCCCGCTAGGGCGCTTACCCTGGCAAGCCGTGTGCCGAACATTGCCGACCCCTGCAATAGGAGTTTTGTCATTGATTTCAGTGGGCTCAGGATTTTATCCTAAGAGACAGATTAAGGCACTTTGGCAAATAGTTAGACTTGAAAAGGCAAGAGCCTCCACTTGCCAAAAGAAACTTAGCTTTGAGGTTGCTGTGGTGGAGGGCTAGATACTCCCTTTCCTCCCGCTCCCTTCAGTTTTGGAGTACATTTTCAAAAAACTCTTTATGCTACAGTTGTTCTGATTCAGAGTAAGACTTCTACTGTGGGCATTCCAGGTTTCTTTCCTGCTTTATACAATCTCAGGTCACCTTAGCACCTTGGTCCAGGGAAACCGAATATGTGGACTGAGAACAGCGCATGATCCTACACATGTTTATTTTGTGCCATACTCTTTCTCTATTGGCCATATTCGTTTTAAAATAATTTCTTTTTCATGCTGCTGTTTTAAAGTGCTTTGCTTGTTTTTTTGGTTACTTGGTGCACAAGGATTCCAAGTTCTATTCAAGTTACTGCATGCTGGGATTTATAATCTAAAACATAGGTTTGTAGCAAATCAGATTGGGCTAGATTGTGCTTTAGAAATAGCCCTAAACAAAGGGTGGCACATAAATTGCAACACCTGGAATAGCTCTGGGAGACATGTCACTCAGAGACATACCCCTGAGTCACAATTTCTCCTCTGCTTCCTCCATGCTCCTGGTGGACTCAGCTACTTTGGCCAGCAAATAGGGGAGTGGAGTCAAGACTTTGTCCATTATTCATCCACCTGGTTCAAGGGAGGAGTGAGTGAGTAGCCCTGCTTACTCCAGCCACCTGGATCTGAGGCATGTGTAGTCCACACAGAGATGTAAAAAGGGGGTGGGGGAGCTTCTCATTCCCTTTTATTTCCGTGCACTGATGCATAGCTTGAGACCGAACCTTACCCATTAAGAGTTATCCATGGCATTGACATATGCTGTAACTGTTTTCTTAAAGTACATAGCTATATTTTCATGGTAGTGCTAAAACTGCCTTACAAAACAGGTTACTTTCAACCTCTGCTCTACCAAAGAGTTTCAGGTAAATCAAGATTATCCTAACCTGACAAGATTGCTTAGGACCCGCTACAAACACCTGTTTATACAAACATTCAAACTGTTTGACTGGACCACTGAGTGTTGTTCCTTTGTTCTGAGTTTCTCCTGTTAAATTCATCCCACTAGTTCATTTTAAAGGTATTTGATAAATTATTTTTGTTTAGAGGGATTCTCAATCTTGATCACGTCTCAGCATGAAAACAAATACACCTGTTTACATAATTTTGCTATCCCATCTATATGTGGCATATAAGTTACTTCAATCAGGCATTAATTCAAAATGATTCAACAATAAATCTCTAAAGAAAAAAATAAGTTTGAGTATGACTCAAGGAAGTTCAACTGGCCTCTTGAAAATTAATAATTTTATTTTCCGTTCTGACATTAAATTAATAAGTCCATAGTCCAAGGCTAAGAACATGTGTTATTTGATGCCTTAGATGAAACGGGCTATGCAAAGAGAGCTCTGGAGTCTCATTTTTTAAGAGGATCCTCAGTGGCTAAGCTCTTAATACGCTGCTTTACTCTGTCAAGATTTCTAATACCTCCGGCTGGAGTTCCTGATATGCCTCAAGGTAGAACTCGCTTGTTCTCACATAATCAAACACACAGGGCATCATAATGAGTGCATGAAAGATTGACATCCATAAGGTGCCCCCTGTGAAATATTCCTCCAAAGTCTGATTATTCCAAGAGCCCAGGCATCACAGTCACTGTTAATGATGTCAGTTGCCACAGCATGGTGCCTCAGGCATTCCTCACCAAGGTCACACAGCAGTATATTTGGTTTCTCACATCCATGTTTATTGTTGCCTTTAAGCACAAATGCAATTACATCTGCCCAGTATGTCGGAGTCTTCTCTGAGGTTGAATAATGAAAGCCAACAAACATTAAACTGCAAATCTATGCTAAGGCAGGTTAAAGAGTTCTCCTTATACCTGCAATAGTAGAAAAACACAGTTTTTAAGACTACAACTCCATCCTTAACCTATTGTTTTGTGCTTAGGTATTACTGGACCTATGTCATGCAAGATTATCCACAGCTGTATCTCCTAGGGATGAGTATTTCCTAGTAATATGTAGGAATGAGCAGCTGTGTGGAGGGACTGTCATCTAAACTGTGGGCACCTGCAGGCATACGAAGTGGAAAAAGCACGGGAGGAAATCAGGGGCCGGTCTGTGTTCAAAGGATGATACAGAACAGCAGCAAACATTTCTATCTGAAAATGATCAGTATGTGAGGGCAGTTGGAGGTGCAATGGAAAAGTGTGGCACTATCAATAACTGCTTGTGCCTTGCACAGCTGATTGCCCCAGCACCACTCACTAAAGAGGAGAGAACTGTGGGTGCTGACAAGGAGGGATCCCTTGAGAGCAACACATTCCAGGGGAGTTATTCAGTGACAGAGGGCAGAGTAAATGTGATCCCCACTGAACAAAGATTTCACTGTGGCTTCCCTCTCACACAGATGCTCAAAGAAAGGGTTATAAAAGCCAGGGACCAGTCCGTGGTTCTTGGGCTCTTTCAAGCTTCCCTTGGACTTGGTATACTCCAGCACTGTCTCGATCTTTGACCTCTCTGGCACATTTCCTGGGCACAGCCTCTGTCTGTTACCCCTTCATGGTCCAGCTGCCCTGGGCCATCAGGACTAGTGCTGACCTCCCAAGACACCTTAGTTGCTTAATCACACTCTCTCACTGAACGCTAATTTTGTGGCCTCTCTGGCATTGTAGTTTACCTTTCCAGGGACACATGATAGTTAAAGCACATAACACAGAGGCTTTGAAAAGGAACCCTAAAACAACTATTCTTTACTTTAGAGAGCCTAAAAGACATACAGATCCAGACAAAACAATAAAACACTTCCTCTTCCTTATTATCGTCATCCCTCTGCAACATTATTTGAGATTAGGTCAGAGTTTCCTGCAGCACCGTCTTGCTTTCTGGTCTCTTTTCAGCTCTCTCTACAATTGCAGTCCCTTTGTCAGATGACCTCCTGATCAGCATCATCAGGTGATCAAAATTCACATCACATGAGCCATTGCAGAGAGTTACCAGCCTGGGTGGATTGGTTTTCTTGGCCTGACCATCTTCTTTGTCCGAGGGTGTTTCGTTTGAAGAGAAAACTATCAAAATTTAATGACCCTACATTGTTAGCTCTGTGACACCACCCATTAAAATTTCAGTCCAACATGGAGGTAAAAGGACAACAGAGAAGGCACACAAGCTCTAGGTTCAACATGGAGTTTGCAGTCTGACTGATACACACAGAAAATCCTCCAAATAACGAACAGAATCATAAACTGTACAGAGACAGATTCCCCAAATCGTTACACTAATGTAGTCTGCTTAGTCATACCACCATCTTGCAATACTCTATACATGTATAACTGTATAACCAGCCAAGTAAGGTTCAAATGACCACATGTACACACACAATAATCAGGACATCTTCAAATTCCTTGTAAGAGAACTGTGCCATATTAAAACTCTTTAAACCCTGAGGGTCTACTATATTTTGCACTCAAAAGTTACAATAAAGCCCATCACTTGTGAAATAACTACTTCAGCAAATTGCTCACCGGTGTTAAACAAATCTTGAATGAGCATGTTTGCTGTCCCTTAGGCTGTCAAGAAACAGTTAAAAGCAGAAAGTTGTGTCACTGAACTACCAGAAATTTCAAAAAGTTTCTCAGCTGTGGAAGCCAACTGAGCTCTTGAACTATACAGTAATATTCTGAATGGCATCCAGGAGGTAATTTTGAACTTCCAGTGTGTGCAAGAGGCAAGCCCAGGGCTTGACTTGCAACTGTGTGTCAGAGACAGACAGCGAGAGAGAGAAGAGGATGAGCATAGATAAAATACCACAAGAGAACTTAAAGCTATTTTGTTGAAGACTCAAAAAGACATGAAGAGGCAGAGGGAAGCATAGAATGCCCCGGGTGCCAAATCCCACTAATTTGTTTATTTCTGAAAGAACAGACTTGCTCACTCTGGGAAAAGTAAAGAACATTGTTTCTAGCTTGACAAACAATACAGGAGCTGGGCAAAACTATGAGAAAATCTGTACCAGGGTTGTTATTAGATACACATGAGATACAAAGAATTAATGAGACACCTGAAACTTGACGACTGCCTAATGAAACTGAAAGAAATAGTGAAGAGAAAATCAGGACTGCCTCTGTCGCTAGTGACCCTGCAAGGCCATTGCACAAAAACTACTCCAAAGCTGACAGGCCATTTGCTATGCTATGGCTTGGACACAGTTCATTTTCACTGACACCACTGTCCTCTGTTCTGGAATAGCAACAACTTTCTTTTTTACCCAGGCACCATATGGTGTGTGGATTACTGCCACTTCCATCCTGCATCCCCATCCACAACATTTGGGGGAGAATCTCATTTCCCCCTTTGGAGAGTTCACCACTCACTATCTTCCCTCGTCCACATTTCAATAGCCGATTCCATTTGCTAAGATTCCTGGGGATGGAGCCACGAAGAGGTCTTAGGGTCAAGTGTTGCAATGCCTAACTTTAGGCATCCTGCTGCCTAATGAAGTCCTGAGCCCCAAGTTAGGCACCCAGACTCCCTATACCATGTAAGGGGAGAATTTGCCTAGAATGGGATCCACGAAAGCCAGCACATCAGGCTGAACAGGCAGCCACCTATGCTAGCCAGTGGGAAAGGCTGAGTAGGTGGGCCTGGTCTCAGCACCACCCCTGGAAGGGAATTTACATGCCTAACTCCAGGCAAGAGGAACGTACCTATGGTCACTTGGGATTCACAGCTGTGAACTGTCTCCTGGAGTTGGGTTCCTAAGTGTTCTCACAGTGAAGGTGGCGATGCCCACCATTAACTTTGAGCTCCGTGGTTAGAACATTTACGTGGGAGACCCAGGTTTAAATCCTCGCTGCCTGATGGATTTGAAACCCCATCTCCTACCTCTCATGAGAGTGCCCTAATGACTTGGCTGTGGCTGTCTCAATCTGTCCTGCTTGAAACTGTTCCCATTGGAGCAGGGACTTGAACTTGGGTTTTTAAAATGGCCATTGGAGCAGGGACTTGAACATGGGTTTCTTTCTTCCCTTGTGAGCCATCAGGTGGAAGAGTCATTCCTACCCTTTCTCTGGTTCATTGACTATTGGATTATTTACACGAAGTGGAACATCTTCAACAGGAGAGATTGAAGGAGCCACTGCATAGTCCAGTAGTTGGGGGACTTGCCTGAGAGAATGAAGACACAGCTTCACATCTCTTCTGCATATCAGGCAGAGAGGGGGATTTGAATCCAGGTATCCTACATCCTTAATGAATGCTCGAACTACTGGACTAAAGGTTATGTGGAGGGCTGCTCCTGCTCTGCTTGTGTTTTGTACGGGCCTGATTTGTTAGGTGGTTCTGAGGACACCTGCTGGATTGGGACCTACAGGTGAGGTAGGCAAGGGTATTTCTAGTTTGAGAATCCTGCCAAGGTTTAGGTGTGAGATAGGCACCAGCTGTCAGCACATGCCCTCTGGCACCTTTTTCAGTGCCATGGAAACTTGGATGCCATGGCATGTTAGGCATCAGATTTTGAGGATCTGAATTTTGCATTTAGGTGGCTAAATCCTTTCGTGGATCTAGCCCTGGGTGTCCAGACCCATAGAGAAATAAAACTTCTGTTGGAAGAGAATAATAGTAGGATCCTATAACACTTGTGTGGGGAGGGTGAAATTATTTTAGTATTACTACCCAGCAGTAAGTGGATAGCATTATACCGTACTTCATCTGTAATTACAGTCTACGGCTGGTATATACAGGCTGATATTGAACTTTCACGTCCCTTAATGTTATCCAATTTCATTTCCCTTATAATACACTGAATCCTTAACAGAAATGACCCAAGGAATAAATAGCTCTCAAGGCTCCTGCTGTCCTTTTTCCAGCCATTCTAGTTTTCCCAGTGCTTTTATTTCATTCCCTTTCCTCAAGTCTCATTAGCTTTAATTAAGCTTGCTCAGACGGAAAACACTTACCTTAAAAATACCCACAAAACTTGCCCCATCAGTGTATTTTCTTAATGGGCCAAATCCTCAGACAAAACCCACTGTTGACCTCAAAACACCGTCCCAAAATTACTTGACCTCAATGGAAGTTTTGCCCTGATTAGGAACTGCAAAAAGTTTGCTAATGTAAGTGTAAGTGACTATCTTCACTGAGGAGCTTGAGATGTGTGTATCTATATCTATGAACTAGATTGGACCTTCAAGGTGAACTGAGAATGGGGCAGTGCACAGCTGTGCCACACTGGCAAGAATACTCCCTCCCGACCTCCCCCCCAAAAAAGGGAATTATGATTCACAATTCCTTCTTTGCTCCTCTCTTGCTCTGGAAAGGAAGTATTACACTGCAGCCATGGAAACAGTGTAGTGCCTAGCCAGCTCTACTGGTCTGCATACTGGTGGCCATGGCATCGCCCACTCCCCATCAATTTGCTTATGGGGGATGAAGGGGACAAAGAAGTGGCAGCACAGGGGTACTGATGCTGTTGCCGGGAACCTGGATGCTGTGGTGAGGCAGTCAAGAAGAGGAGATGGGCGGGGTGCAATATGGATATGGAAAGATATGTGAAAGGAGAAGCATCTTGCTGGGCGGGGGACAAAGGGACCTTGTGTTCTGTTCCTTTGGTGGTGGGTGTCAACGCAAAACTAAGAGTCATACAGATTCCAAGGCCAGAGGGGACTACTGTGATCATCTAGTCCACGGGAGTCAATAAATGGAACCACAGGCCAAACCTGGACCGCCAGCCACTTTTGAATGGACCCTGAAATCTTTTTATTTACTTATCATTAATGTTGGGGTTTTTTATTCTTTTTTTTTCTGGAGTCTGGGCCTTAACTATACCTTGACCAAGAAATTGGGACCTTGACAAAGAAAAAAAAAAAAAAAAAAAAGACTACCCTGATCTAGTCTGACATAAGACAGGACATAGAACTTCATTTTTAAACAATAAAGTAGTTGTCTGGAAATGATACAGAGAATGAGAGGAAGTCAAGGGGAGGGAGGAAAAATCTCTGATTCCTATGGCAAGATATCATGCTGAATTTGTTCACACGCAGAATAAGACAGGGTTCTCCTACAAACGTCCTGGATCTGCAGTGTCAGTTCTCGACTGATTCCTGGTAGTTTGGGTCCACTGAAGCACTCCACTAGTGCTTCCCATTTGGCAGTTTCCCATCATCCCTTAAAGAGGATCTCTAAACACAGTTTAGAAACAAAGGGGAAATTGAAAATTTATTAAAGGTAACCATTGTATGGTAGTTGCTGTATTTGCAAATCCAGATTGTAATTTCTAAATTGTAGCTGGTAATTCAGTGCAAAAATATATTTTTATGAATGTACCCCCCTCTTTAAGTTAGCAAATTGTTTGTGAACTGATCCAGAAGTCTATGGCCCCAATCCTGCAAACACTCATGCATATGCTTAACTTTACTACTTTAATTTATGTTAATACTTTAGTTGTCACTACCCAGGGATGGTAATAAATTCATGATGATAAAGTTCAGGGCTATGAATGTATCACTTTTTTGGAAATACTACCCAAAACATTTGAGAGAATAATTTTCAGACTCTGGGCTATTTAATGAAATTCATTTTAACTCTTAGCTCTTTAGCCATTTATGTTGTGTGGTTGCAAGATATTATTTTGCTCCATTACCACCAAGCACAGATCCTTGGGCAGACCCTAATTGCTAGATTAGCAAAGACTAACTCAAAACAAGTGTGACTAAATGCAAATTGAGGTCTTTTGACAATCTGGCCCCAACTTGTTTTTTGGTGTATGTGTGTGTGTGTGTGTTAGTGTTAATGTACTATTGCTACTCAATAGCTCCTTTCATATGAAGATATCAAAGCCCATCATAAGTACAATTAGTAATGGACAGATGAGGAGCTGATCCAGTCTTATATATATATATATATATGGAGCTGTCTTTTGCTCTAATTAGTATTTTTTTTCTTGGGCTGTGTGTTTTGTTAAATAAACTTTCTGTTCTAGCAAGAATTGTTTTGCTTGGGAGCAGGAGGGACAAAAAGTTGCAAAGTTGCAATTGGTCATTGGGCAATTTTTATTTATTTTCAATAACGTGCCAATTTTGTGGTCAATTTTTGCAGTTTTACTTGCAATATTGGAAGTATCTCATATACTTCTTCTGACATGGTAAGAGTCCCCAAAGGAGTCATTACCATGACAATGCAAGCACTGGAGCTCTTAAGATGTCAATGAAGTGTCTCTCATACTTGCATCGACATGGTAATGGCCCCATAGGAGTCATTACAATGTCAATGCATGTGTCAGAGTGGTTAAGATACCAGTGAAAGTGCCATTTTAACATCAATGTGGAAATTGTCCCATGAACTTTCACAATCACGCTGAAAATAATAGAGTGGATGCCCCAAATACTATTAGAGCAATGCAAAGTTTCTACATTTAAGCCTCAATGGGAAAGAGAGCCATTCCTAACTCTTTTGTGCCATGGTGCTCTGGCATATGCCGTATGGCATGCCAAGATCACTTGTAGATGTGAAAGGTCTACACAGTTAAGCACCTTGATGTAATAGAGTGTTGACAAGTATCCTTGCTTCTCACTGAACTGGAAAGGCTGTCTGGATGAATGGTCATGACTGAAACACATAGGTGTCCTGGAATCACAAGATCATATCATGGAAAGCTCCATTTTGCCCTTCATCCTATTGACGTAGGTAAATTAAATTCTGTTCAGTTCCTGGTTTGGTCATCTTTCAGATGAGCCTTAAAAACTGATCTCCTTTCTGCTCTGCATAGTCTTTCAAAACCTAGAGGACTAGGCCTTTGCTTCAGTGCCCTAGGTCGACATTTCTCATGCACAGTATGATGCTGCCCTCCTACTACCTCAGGGTGGATGCATCTGAATGGGTCCATATGTTTAGGAGCCCTGGGTTATGCAGCTACTACCACCCATTGTTGGGTTTGCATCTACATAACTGAGGGTAAATGTTGGGCCTGTAGTTTGCAAAGAAATTTGTGATCCTTGATAATGAAAGCCCCTACCAGTTACTATGAATTTAATGTTTTATTTATATTTAATATGAGGTGACGTCTTTCATGGCAAACTTAATTTTGCATTGTGTAGAAAACTATTTAATGTAGTTGCAGGCAGCTTTCAAAATCAAATTCACTATTCACTGCCTAAAAAAAGCCACTAGCATTTTATCCTGTCTTTTTCTTTGCTTTGTGACTGTTTGTGTTTGAATGTCTGCTTTTATATTAACGTAAAATGACAGTTGACCCTCAGTACTAGGGCATGAGAGGATACCACTAAATGTCTTGCTGTTTGCCAGACATTAACTTGTTTTTTTGATTTCCAAATGAACTGGTATATGTGGTTTTTCTCATAAGAATTTCTAAATTGTGATACTTTGTAGCCATTGCCTGGTGTGTGTATTATTCATGCGGTTATTCCCTTTGCACTCTGGGCTACAATTGTATTGCTGGACTTTGATGGACAGAACACTATTCTTTCTTGCCAGCTGTCTTTTTTTTTTTTTTTTTTTTTTTTTAAGAACTCCTGAGGTAAAATAAAGCACCGGGACTAAATCACCTGATATTGACAAACTCATCAGCACTACAAACTCCCTAGCAGCAGCCGCCATCCTGTGTCCTTTCCTCTGTAATTCACACTCTCCTTTTGATAACTTTGATCAAAAACCTTTTAAAAACATTAAACTGGAACTTCAAGGAATCCATTAAAGAGCATTTCAAGCTTTTCAGAGATTTAGACTTATATGTCTTGTTAGCATCTTAAGAATAAAATGATGTTTCTGACACTGTACAAAATGCAATGGACATTGCAACATGCAGATACAGAAGAGATTGAGCGGGGGCAGGGAACAAGTGATTCTAAAATCTTCATTAAAGTAGAAATGGGCATACTAGTTCCAAGGTTGAGGAATGAGGTTGCCTAACTATTTTTTTTTTCCTAACTCTTGAAAGTCACTGAGTTTTGGCTGAGTGAAGTCGGAGGTGTTGAAACTTCATAAGAACAGGCAGTGAATCCTTCCCTGCCTTGCACATATCAGCAGGGTATAGTGAAAATCCCAACTGGACTCAGGCTGCATGAGGGCTGTTCCAGGCCAATGACTATAGAAAGACTATCCTATCCAGCAGGGGCTGGGCACCACCACCCCTTGTCACAGAACAGCAGCAGTGGTCAGGCACACAAGAGAACATACTCTAAAATGGTGTGGCTGACACTCAGAAATATTGTGCCCCAGGACCTACAGAAGTTCCCTCCACAGTTGATACACTCAGATACCACCTTCTTCCAAGGACTGTGCTTTAAAGTCTCAATGTCGCTGATAATGTGTGTTCCACACTGATACGGTGAAAAGGTAGCCATATTCTGGGCAATTTCCAGACTAAAAAAGTGAGTGGGGTTATGGCAGTGGCCATTTATCTGCACATTTTCTCCTAGATCTTGTACAAAAGATTTGTCAATGGCAACTATAAAAACTTTTTTTTGCTCACCATTATTTCTCCATTATAATCCGTTACTGTGGGATAAACCTGAGATGGTTCAATTTGGGTAAGCACCAAAAAAAAAATGTGGAAGCATAGACAATCAGCCTGAAGGTGGTTTAGGGATAAATTCCCTGGCTGGGTTTAAAGGGATCCTTGCCTGTGAAAATATTGCTTGATTAGGCCCTTGGATTTTAATCTGAGTTTTGAATAATAAAAAATCATTTTTATTACAAGTATTATATTGTTACTTACATGCTGAACATTGATAAGAAACACTTAAGTGCTATCAAAAACTTGTATTTTATTATTGCTTCAAATCCATTGATCTCAGGAAAAGGGCTCTTCTGAATCTGGTTTTCCTTAGGAGCTCTCAACAGAATCCAGTAAGAAATTACCCTATCGCTTTTCCATACTGATACTTGTGAAAGAGAAGAAAGAATGAAATGGGTTAGAGACAGAAAAATACTTAAAAAATCTATTTTAAAATAACTTTGAAAAAGCAGAAATGCATTCAAGGATCTTCAAAATTAGAGGTAATATGCCATATGCCTTCCAAAAAACAAGGCACAATAGAGTGCTGCCTTAATGACTTTGACTGTACCCTGTTGTGTCTAGGTACAGTACTGGAGGACATATGGTACTATTCATTCCTCTATGTGAATTTCCTGGCTTTTATTCTTTTCTGTCATTTTGTTTTAATATCACTTGTGATCTGAATATGCAAACTACTATTGTAATAAAAATGACTGTGTGGAAAACCCTCTGAGTTGTCCTGGCTATTTTATTTCTGTTCTCATCTGTAAAATTTACTAGGGGGCTTTATCCAGCATAACATCCAAGTTTCTGAACACACAGGCTCCAGGGCCTCCAGAGACTAATTTAGGAACTGCTGCAGCCACTTGGCCTTAAAGAAGAACAGCACAGTTTTATGTAAGATGTTGCCTCGGCTTTGCTAACAGATGTGTTGAGACTATGATTCATGTTGGCTCTGCTTCAATCTGTCAGTCTGTTCGTGTCCAGTGCTTAACTGTGGAAAGGGCAATGTTAGCTATTATATGTGCCCTTAGTCTTATGCTAGCCAGGCATCAGAGACTTCGGACACATACAATGTTGAACATCTGAAGACTGAAATTCTAGTTTGTTTTACTAGTCTCGAAAGAAGGGCTGGGTGAAATTTTTTGGCCAAAACTTATTTTGCTGAAAAATGCACACTGGGGTTGACTGAAACTTCATTAACTTGGGTCAAATTTCTGGACAAAAACAAAATTATGAAAAATCAATGGTTCTTATTTTGGGGTTTTTCTACATTTCTGAACTTAAATACTTTACTTTTTCAATTCCAAATGACTCTTGGTTTCTAATTTTACTTTTATTTAAAAATGTAAAAAGCCTCAAAAATGAAACAAAAGATTTTGTTTTGGGTCTAATGAAACATTTTGCTTGACCTGAAACAATTTATCCTCCTCCCCCAACAAGAGAAATGAAAAATCGGTTAGTCTCATTGTTCTACTCAAAAGTTGTTTACCCAACATTTATTTAAATTTAGCCCAAACAATTTATTTCTCTCTCTATCCCCTATATGGGAAACAAATATTTAATAATGGGCTCTATAAACTAGAGAAAATTATAGCATGATCCAAGATCTGGAAGCTGAAGTTTGACAAATTCAGACAGGAAATAAGGTGTACATTTTTAACAGTTTGAGTAATTAACCACTGGAACAATTTACCAAGGCTTGTGGTGGATTCTCCACCAATGACAATTTTTAAATCAAGATTGGACATTTTTCTAAAAGATCTGCTTTATGATTAATTTTGGGGAAGTTGCCATATTTAGTGCCTTCAAAATCACTTGTGGAAGGCTATAATTGATTTAATTATTGTGATTCTAAAATAATATATTCTCTTCTTGACCATGCCCTGACAGTAGAGCTTGCTGCAAACACATAAACACTATGCACAAACAAAATAACTCTACTAGGGGGATTATAACCATTTCTTTACAGTCCAGTAAGGAACAACATTTGGCCTTATATTTACGATTTTCAGAATTACATTACTCAAAAAATGGCCAATTTTGAACTCAGCTATTTCTATTCTATTTCTCCTTTGAACATTATTCCCATGAGACTTTAAAATGACCTTTTCTTTTTCAGAAGGTAAGAGCTTGACCATTTGACTCCTAAGAGCTGTAGAGAAATGAGGTGGGTGACAAAACTTCTGTTGGGAGAGAGACAGGCTTTTGGATCACACAGAGCTCTTCTTTGGGTCTAGTAAAGCAGATACTCCTAGCATCACAGCTAAATGCAAGGTGGAACAGATGGATAGTTTAGCATAAGTTAGCACATATTCTAAGGGACCATTCAAAGTTGAGTGGCCCATTAACACCGCTGCAGTTAAAAGACAAAGAGAGGGGGTTAGTGGATTACAATTTGTTGAATTGAGCCATAAATCCATTGTCTCTGTCCAGTCTATGATTTTTAGTATCTAGCACAGAGTTATGCATTTGAGCTTGCAGGCTCGTCTTTTGAATGTGTTGTGCAGGTTTCTTTTTAGAATGATAAGTCAAACACAGAGTGATTGTTTTGTGAAAAGTGTTCATCTACAGGTGATAGGGTGTTTTTGTGTTTTATCATTTTCCTGTGTGAATTCATTCAAGAGTGATTGTCTGGTTTCACCCACAGTTATTGGGGCATTTAGAGCACCGGATGAGGTATACTACATGTTGTGACAGGCATGTGTAGGATCCATCGATCTTGAAAGATGCGCTATGAGTGGGGGTTGCATCTGTTGTTCTGGCAGGGTCTGATGCTGTTTTGAGTTGGTCTGTCCCGGTCTATAGGGATCTTGCTTCTGATGAGGAGCTTGGAGAGATTGGGAGGTTGTTTGAGGCCAGAATTGGGGGGTCCAGGACAAAAAAAAGCTTTCAGGATAGGTTTCCCATTGAGTATGGGTTGTAGCTGTTTGATGATACCCTGTATGGGTTCCAGTGTGGGGTGGTAGGTGACAACTAGGGGTGCGTGATCCGGGGCAGGGGGGATTTATGTATTGAAGCAAATTCTCTCAGGGTATTTGGGTGGTCCATTCCATGATGTGATCTACTTCTTTGGTAAAAGGCGTCCTTGTTTGGTAAAGATGGTTTTAAGTTTGTTAAGGTGTATGTCCTGGGATTACTCCTCAGAGCATATTCTGAGATATCCGAGTGCCTGGCTGTAGAGAACAGATTTCTTGGTGAGTTTGGGATGGTTACTGAATCTATGAAGGTAGGTGTGGTGATAAGTGGGTTTCTTGTATATGCTTGTCTGCAGGGTTATATTGTTGAAACTGATTTGCTAGTGTGGGAATGTTCCAGAGAGAGTTTAATAGACAGGTGGGAGTTGTTGAAGTTGTGATTGAAATCTATGAGGGAGTTCAAGCCATCTGTCTAGAGGATGAAAATATCATTGATGTATCTCAGGTAGATCATTGGTTTCATAGTGCATTTGTCCAGAAATTCTTCTTCAAGGTGGGTCATGAAGAGGTCGGCATAGTGGGGAGCTATCCTAGTATCCATAGCTGTTCCCATGCTTTGGACAAAGTGTTTGTTATTGAATGTAAAATTTTTATGGGTGAGGCTGAAATAGATGAATTTGGCAATGTGATGGGGTGGATATCTGAGGGTTGGCCATTGTCTTATAAATATTTGGAGGAAGGCAGCTATGCCATCGGGTTTGTGGAGGAAGTCAGTTATGTCCGGGAAGAAGCTTGCCCTTTGCGTGGTAAGTGGTTGAAGAAATCTCACAGGTAGTTTGTAATGGACCCAGCTTCATCAAGCATTTAAGCAGAGGATTAGGTCTATCCATATCCAGCAAAGGACATGCTTGAAATTTCACTGAAGTCAAGGAGACTTTAGCACATGCCCAAAGATAAACACATGGTTAATAAACACTTTGGTAAATAGAGGCAGCTTGCCAAACAGAGGCCAGTATGCATGCAGGTTTCAGTGCACAAAAAAGCCAGATCATGCCACTTTTACCCATGCTGAGTAATACCCTACAGTGCAAGTAATGTCATTGATTTCAGTGTGAATACAGGTGGCAGAATCTGGTTCAAAGCATGCACTTAAGTATTTGTCTGTGGAAAAATACATACATGCAGACCCAGGGTCTGAAAATTAGCCCCTTATGTTTCAGAGTCTTTAGAACATCCTTTAGACTAGCTGGAGCAGAGCTAGAGAGCAGAGATGAGTGGTGCTGATTGCACTTTGTTACAAGAGCGATTCTGATACCACCAAGCATGATGGCTTAGTATGTGCAGTTGCACTGAGAAAAAAGACAAAACATCAGCATTCTCCTTGTGATTATGTGTTGATGATGGCAGCTGGTGTAAGGGATGGCTGGAGCCCTGGCCCCGTTCTTTAATTTGCAGACCTTTGGGGTCCATGGTGCACCTCCTTGCAGAGTAGCCCTTCCTTTTCCCTAGAGTTTTATTAAGCGCTATGAATTTGCCCTTCTACTTTGTAAGAAAGTCAAGAGAGACTTTTCTCTCTCACAACCAGAAATTGGTCCCATAAAAGATATTACCTCACCCACCTTGTCTCTTTAATATCCTGGGACTTGAAACAGCTAGAAATGCACAGTAGCAATATGCGGTGTAAGGCATAGGTCAGAGCTAGAGAACCCCGTTACCACTATACCAAAACACAATTTTCCATCATTGGTGTATCCATGCAGTACAGAATTTGGCCCTTATAAGGGTACCAATGTTCTACTTGGAATGCTGGGACTTAAATGGGATTGTAACAAATATATGGGGCTAGAGTGGAGGCGTGTTTAGTGCCATACATGTGGTATAATAGTACTTAAGTGATTCTTCAAAAAAATTACTAATAACGAAAATCTGTCACCTAGCTACTGAAACTTCAAAATACACTACCTAATTAGGGCCCAGATTCAATAAAAACTGCATTACACAAAGCCCTGAAAAAAATTAATTAACTAAAAAAAAAACCCCAACAGGATTTGCTATACTTCAGTTTGTTTTAATATAAAGATTATAAATCTTTTAAAAAAATCCTCTTAAATCTCAGAATACACACTGAGTTATAATATTGCAGAGATGAGCAAGAAGCCAATCCACAGGAGATGGGGATTAAATCAAAAGGGTATTGAATTAACTAATACCGTTTTTTAAAAAAAAAATCTCGTTTATTCCTTAATTCTAAAATGCCAAAAATATTGCAGATATTCTCCTACAAATATGTAAGATGAATAGCCATTTCTGTGATATATTGTGCTTGAGAACAGCGTATCTTCACTCAATTCAGATTTCATTAGTCTGTAGTCTGAAGAGATTTTTCAAGCTTTTTCATGACAAATGCATCCACAGTTTCTTTTCCACACACCTAAAGTGATCATATCATGCAAATTTTAAAGTCTTTCATGCCCAGTTTATAGAGTTTCCATTTTCCCTTTGTCAGTTTCTTGCTGATGGCCAGTCCTAGACGGTTTGCTCACACTGAATACCAAGTGAGATGGGTCATTTTCCAAAGAGTGCATCTAAACACTCACTGGCAAAATGATTGTCCTCTTAACTCATTTTCTTTAATGTGTTGCTTTGAGAGCACTAACTATTTTAGCAGTTACTGTGCAATATAAGAAAGTAGTACCTTTAAACAAAGAGTTTCTTCATCGAAAACTGCTGTTTTGTCAAAGCTGAAATGTATCATGAAAATGTATTGATTTTGATGAAACCTTTGATAGGAAGGTTTCTCAGGTCCAGGTGGCTCTTCTGGAAAGGGGAAGAGAGAGACATTGAAAATCTGATCTTTTCAATCTCAAAATGGACGTTTTGACACAATGCCTTTTTGTGCAAACATTCTAAAGGTTTTGGTTTTGTTCAATGGGAACAAAAACAAAAATGTCAAAACCTTGAAAGTTGCCCTGAAACAGAATAGTCATTCTCTGGCCAGCTCTGGAAGAAAGGCAAATGTTGACCACTACTACTTGAAATTTTATTGAAAGTCTGGTCACCATCTCTATCCATTTATGATGGCTACTTGTAACTTCAATATCAATGACAATGGAAATTCTTCCTTCAGTAGTATACAGTAATATATACCAATAATAATTGATTATAGTTACAGTAGAACTGCACAGTTACAAACACCAGAGTTACGAACTAACCAGTCATCCACACCCCTCATTTGGAAGTACGCAATCAGGAAGTATGTGATCAGGCAACTGGAAGTACGCAATCAGGCAACGTCAGAGACAAAAAAATATATATAGTACAGTACTGTGTTAAATGAAAACTACTAAAAATAAAGGGAAAGTTTAAATTGTTTTTACAAGGTAAGGAAACTTTCTGTGCTTGTTTCATTTAAATTAAGATTGTTAAAAGCAGCATTTTTCTTCTGCATAGTAAAGTTTCAAAGCTGTATTGAGTCAATGTTCAGTTGTTTTGTTAGAGCTATGAACATTTCAGAGTTATGAACAACCTCCATTCCCAAACTGTTTGTAACTCTGAGGTTCTACTGTATTATGCCGTGAGGCTCTTTATATGTTTATATAATGGATAAGAAATTGGCTGTGGGAACAGAAAAACAGGTATTCCTTTCATTTCCCTGTAGATCATATATATTTATCACTAAAAATGTTGTATATAGTAAAGCAATACATTATCTACCCAGCCACCCTTGACATTCATATATGTGACATTCCTAAGTGCCTGGTCAACAGGCCAATATAAGTTATATATACTAAATGCATAAATATGCTCTCCCTTTTGATTTTATGCCCTTTGAGGAATGGACTGTCTGCTAATGTGTCTGCTAACTCAACAAGGTGGGCCTTTAGGTACTACTGTAATGCAAATAAATAATCACCACTGCCAAAACATACCCTGACAATAATTCATTATGTAATACTAATAAACTAAAAGAATAATGCATTATTATACTGTTAATGTTTAATGAACCTGGTCATTTATTTGCTATTTATAAATGTTTTATATGATTCTATTAGGTAAGGCACTACGATATTCTTCCACAGAATGTGCAATAAACTATTTCACATTAGAAAGAAAATGTCTATATGAGGACATTTTGGCTGAGCTGAAGGCCAGTTTCATGCAGGAAACACCAACTTCCAGATATATTCTTCTCTGTGGTGTGATTACTTTATCTGTCCCTTTATTAGCAGATGCTACAATAGCAAAACTTAGTTCCAGGAGAATGGATCTGTCTACAGTTGATGGAAATTGATCTGCTGAAGATGAGATGAAATAAGACATACTCTACAAAATCAAAACTTGAAATGTGTCTCCCCTCCGCCACCCCAAGTATCACATTCCTCTTCTATTATGTCCTGGCCTGGGATATTGTATTTTATATCCCAGACT
Organism: Trachemys scripta elegans; assembly: GCF_013100865.1. Lineage (NCBI taxonomy): Eukaryota > Metazoa > Chordata > Testudines > Emydidae > Trachemys > Trachemys scripta. The sequence continues at coordinate 16,648,111 of NC_048310.1, forward strand.
AGCTTATTTTAGTCTTCTGGACAGCAGCACTAGTATTCTGCTAATTCAGTTCACTACTTTTCCACTCTTCCTGTAATCCATCCATGATTATATCTATTAATCCACTTATAATTTTCAAGCATAAATTAACCTGAAAAATTATAAAAGCAAGCTCTTACCCAGTAGGTTAAGCAAGAAAATGATGCAGAGGTTAGTATGTTTATAGCTGGATCCTCTATTTACCAATGCAGCGATGAAAACATGTAATCTCTACAGCAAAAGCTGTGATTCTCTGCCAGCTGGCCGACTGCCCTAATTGAGGGGGAATAGCAATGAATGAGGCTCAAGCAAATGGCCACCATCTGGGTAAAGCTCAAGTGAGCTTGTTTGGACAAGGCTCCAGGGTCGAGTAAATGAAATGGACTTCTATGTTAAGATGCATCTGTGAACGTAGAATTCCTCTTTATATAAAACCGGGCTTTAGTCAATGCAGGTACAGAAGGTTGGCAATATTTCTAAAGTAGATATAATTTAGTGATTTTTAACAATGCATATTGTGTGTATAAATATCCATATGAAGCCCATCTTTGAAAACATAATTGACAAACAGGAAGGCATTATTTAAAAAAAAAAAAAAATTCATAAGTAAAAGGAAAACAGCATGGGGAAGTCATATCAAAAGGTACCTTTCTACTAGGCTTATTAATACATGCTGATTTCCTCTAGTTCACTACTTTTATTGATACAAAATAAGAATGATGCTTTACTATTGTGTACTAATTGTAAGTTTATGTTGCTAAGTGAACGAAGAACAAAAACTTGGGTACTTATAAAACAGGCACATCACATATCAAGCAATGGAGAAGTACCATTTTAAGATCTCGCAATACATTTTAAACATTACTATGTTAATTGAAGTTGAATCTTAGTTATTACTATTGTTTATCATTAAAATACACTTCCCACTCATGCAAAACCTGACTTCTTCACAGTCTATGCATTGAAATAAGGGGAGAGTTTGATTGTTGTGTTTCTGGATCTGATGCAAGAAACATGCACTTAAACCTAAGTACATGTCTAAATCAATATCATGCATAAGTGCTGTCCTGAATGGGAATCCTTCCCTGAATCAAGGTCTTTGTTAGCACTGATATTGTCAAGGTTACTGTATCATTTGTTCCAGTATCTAGACTGGTGAACTCTGCATTGTAATGTACTGGCTTGTATGTATGAACATCGTTTCCCTTTCACAAAGGATCAGACCTGTTCCTACTTCCCAGCTATTGCCTGATAGTAGGTAGACTTTTTCTTGTTTGATTAATAACATTTCTTTCCCCTCCCCCCACACACCCTCCTTTTTTCCCCCCCATAACGGTTTCATAATTGGCTCCTGCATGAATATCCCTCATTTTCAATTGTGTCTGTATGTGTAAGAAAGACACCAAAAACCTTTGCCACAAAGCATTGCCGTTTAAAAATGCATTAACCCTCTCACAGTAAAGACCATTAAAAACTTCATATTTGACAGCTTTGACGACACTGATATTTCCTATTTTTAAAATAGGAGAAAACTCTGGTAATCTCCGCTGTTTCTGTTGTAACCTCTGGCAATGCTTGACATTTTAATGGCAATCACTGTAGGCCTTGCATCTGCTAGTTAGCAGGAGCAACTTGTTCTGGCCCCACAACAGCACTGGAATAAATGCAGGATAGATTCCCATTTGCTCTCTGTCCTGTACATTGCCTTTTACTTTGTGCTTACAACACTTCATAACTGCATTGGAACTAACCTTTCAGCGTATGTCTAGATAGACAAAAAGTTAACAGTTCTGTCTGCCAACTAGAGGCCAGACATTATAATCACTCAGTCATGCCCCAGATGGATTTGCCATCTATACGCCCTACGCATTAACAGAACTAAGGCATAAGCTGCGACTCTTGTGGCTCATAGGCAGCAACTCTTTCAGGTGAGATAAAGGGAGCCTCCCTTTGATTGAGCCAGTGGGAGCTGTGCTTTCTCAGCTGGAAGTCACTCTTTGCATCTTGCAAGAGTGATTTAAAATTATTCCTTTGAGGGCAGCAGGGGTGAAGCATTTGTTTGGGAATCAAGCAGATGCCCCTCAAAACTGTACACTTCCTTTTAGATTCCAGTTGCCATAACAACTGTACAATACTTTTGCTCTCAAACAGCACTTTTTTTTTATTATTATTAGCAGGTTTGCACTCCAGGAGGAAAGCTGATTTACTTTCCCTGAGGAAACTCACCATACGACATTTAAAATGTCAGAGCGAGAAGAATACAAGCTGGAACTATAAAACCATATTCGAAATAAAACACCTTATGGGAAACTATAATGGCAAATGCTGCTTTTGTAACAATGATCACTGTCGTTCACATTGAATTTAAGGGGAATTTTGTGTGTAATGATCACAAGATCAGAACTTTATTAGCCACTGGCAACAGAATGTTTGGAATAGAATTCAGATTTCAAGATCACATTTTGGCCTCTCCTGCCGATTATAACTGCATGTCTATATAAAAGTATTGCGCTCTTAAAAAGTCAACCAAAACTTTTTGTCCTTTTATTCCCATATGGCAGGTCATATTTACACAATGTGTTGCCAGCTTAAGTTAATGAAGAATTTAGGCTTTCCGCTAGTAAAAATGGTAATACTATAATGTCACAAATATATTTTAGCAGTCTTTCTCCAAGTCAAAGTAGTCAAAAGTGTTTGTTTTAACCTGTGAGAAGCTTTTACTTTACAGAAGTCATAGAAAAAGAATCTGTTACTGGATATTAAAAGGGGGAAGAGTCTACAAGCAAATTATTTCTTTGTAGTATATTTATCCTTTAATGTGCTCCAGCACAGCAAAATTGTGTCCTTGAACTAAGGATATGAAATGATACTATTAAGGGAGACACGGCAAACCTAGACAAAGAAAGTCATTTATTTTAACTGACCCAGCTGGTCAACTGAATTGAAGTTCAGCACTACAGAATCAAGCATTGCCATCATATCTGTAATTACTGCATCAAGGAGACTCAAGGAATGCTCAAAAGAGGAGAAACAGACCTTCACATTATACAAGGAGACCAAAAAGTGAGCTAAGGAGGAAAGTATCATTTTCACATTGATACTTAACAATTGTAACTTATGGATAGGTGCTATGGTTACATTATTTGATGCATTTATAGCGCAGTGTTCACTATTAAAAGGTCAACATTTTGCGTGTACTAGGTATAGGAGTAAATTGCAGCATCACAGATACTACTTTGCAGTAACTACTGGCAAACTGACTTTTTAGTATCAACCAATGTCTCGTGATTTAGTTAGAAATGGAACATCACCAATATCTTCATGTTCACCTTCTGTGTATAGACAGGACATAGTTCCCAATTGAGTACTCGGGTCTAGGAGGGGGTATAGTCTCAGTTGGGGGTCCTATTTTACCCCCTCACACTAGTGCAGCAGCCCGTGTTTCAGTAGTGGCCCCTACTGGCTGGAGTATGAATTAATGTGTTCAGTCTACAGGAAAGAAAAGGCTATAAGGCATATTATCTTGGAAATTATTAAATTCTGTGGATCTCTTCAGTGACAAAGGTCTGTTCTAGAACCCACTGTTTACAACATTGTCAATGGAAAGACTCCCATTGACTTCAGGACACACTTGTGCCACAAAAACTCATGTAAGAAGTTAAAAAGGAAGTAGACTGGTGAGTTACCTGTGTGTATTTAACATCTGCAGAAGCTAACTGTTGTCAGTAAAGAATAATGACAATCAATCCAGACCAACCACTGATTGCATTTATAATGGTGCCACATAATTTTAAGATATGCAGTGAAAGTCAGAGAAATATATATTTATTTATTTAAAAGGAAGAGGGTCTTATTTAATACAAGCACATTTCATTTAGACTCAGTAGGGAGAGGATACTAAATACATATCCTTTAATTGTTAGAGGACACTTACACAAACAAGTCTACAAGAAATAAACCTAATTACTATATAATTAACTTCAAACTGCATAAACAACAAAGGCATGATTAGATAATTATTATCTCTTCAGTAAATCCCATTGCCAGTAATAGGATCCAGAATGAAAAGAGTGAGAGTTAAAAGTAGACGTTCCATTTGGGAAATGTGTGTGGGCATATATTTGACATTTAAAAATATACTGACTGCTAATGGACAAGATGCCTTCATAGTGTGCAAGTCACATGTTTCTAAGTAGCAACTTCTTATATTAGCAATGTAATTATGTACTTGCAAAGGTCTTTTCTCATGCTCTGTAGCACTTTACTTTACTAGCATCCAATTAAAAATTAATGGGACTTCTTGTGGCTGGTGGAGTAAGGTGATCCCTTAAACATTATGTCTCATGGTGTAACTCCCTCCCCGCCATAATGTTACCAGTTTTTGAGAATGTGGCTTATAATGGAAAGACTGACATTACTTTAATAAAAGCACAGGGAGCAGGCTCTAAAATTCACATAGTTGTTGCTTACAGTTTATCAACATCTAGTTGTATGCTATGATATGCATAATATAATCTCAAAAGGTACATTGAAATAAGTTTCTATTGAAATGAAAATTAAAGATGTATGCACATCCCTCATGGCTTGGGGTGGATCTGTGGCACCCTGCCTTAGTTTCCCCTAGGAACTCCATATCACAGTCCAGTAGTAATTCTAACCAGTCCTCTTCTGGGGTCCAGTTTATTTAGCCCTTACACACATGGGGCCTCCAGGCCCCATCTTCAATTCCATGTCTTTCTCCTTGAGTCATGAGTTCCCAACCCTCTTTCCCAAAGCTGGGTCCAGTCCAGTCCCTCTCCATGAATCAGGAGCACCATCCCCCACCACAAAAAAAATCTCTTCTTCCCAGAGCAGCATTCAGTTCAAACTGTCCCATTATTCCCTGCAGCACTCACCTACAGCTGCTTCCGCATGAACTCCTTTTAAGTTCCACATCGAGCACAGATATTTGAGGGCAGAGCTAATTGGACAGGCCTGGCTAACTGTCCCAATCCCTCCTGGACCTTAAAGGTGGAGGCTGTCCTGTTACAATGTATTGTACGTGTTAACCCATAATGCCAAAAGACATTTCACAGGCAACTTTCAATTTTGAGATTCTACCTCATGCAAGGATCGTTTTGTATAACTTAAGTTATTAGAATATATTGTATTGCTTTTTGTAGTAACATTTTAATATAATCAGCACAGGGAATGCACACAGCCTCTCTTTTCAGAATTGCTGCCCACCAGCAACTCTCATTAAATGGAGTTGGAGCTTCTCCATACCTCTGAAAATTAGGCCTTTAATTTAATCAATGAAAACATGGGTTCTACCCAAGAAGAGTGACTTTGTAAGAGCGGCACTGTGAAATTCCACGATCATGTGTCTCCCCTTCAGCAGCTCAACTTGGCCATCAGAGAGTGAAGTGAAACTGTAAGGTTTTCCATCTTGGGCATGATCTTCATAAATAAGGGAGCCAGAATAAAAATTATGCCTCAGCTACATCCATGCAAACTCATGGTCTTCAGATCTTTCCCACAATGAAACCTTTCCAAATCCACTTAAGTCTAATGTTTAATGTCTCTGCTGGTCTAAGCAAGTGTGTTACTTTTGCGCTGTATTCAGCCTGCAATACCTTGATTATTGGGTTGATATGCAAGATGGAAAGAACTCAATTGTTAATGTTTGAGTATTACAAAACTTGACACTGAGTATTAGAGCCCAGGATAAGTTCGAGTTTGAAAAAAACAAAACAAAACATGATTTTACGGGCAAGCTGAACAAATCTGATACGTAAATCAGTAAAACAAAACAAATCAAGAGAGATCCCACAATGCCATGTTTTACAGTCACTTTTCAAGCGTGCACTTGAAGAGATGAAATTACCTGAAACTAAACAATGCCAATACTATGTTGAACCAGAGACATTTACAGCAGTTTGCCTAATGCAAGACTGAGGTAGAATGCATGAAAGATACCCTCTTAACTGGATTTCTCTCTCTGAGCACGCTTTGTCCTTAAGTGGAAGATCTGTAGCTTGCTTCAAGAAAAATGGAATAATTGAGAGATAAACTTCATGGTCTGCATAATTTTGTGATATACTGGACTTTATTGCTCAGTACATATCAAATAACCAATCTGATTCCACACAGACATGAGTAAACATCCCAACCTTTTCCCTCATTAAGTATCTTTATGACAGATTATCTGTTCACTGCCCAGTACTCCCCACATACTAGAGCATAACTTAATTCTTAATTGGAGAATTAATGATTGCACCTGAGGCTATGAACTTGTATAGAATTGTTTCATTTTAGTTTATTATCCGGAGTACAATGCGTCAGATCCTCCACCAGTTAGCATTATGCCACCCATCTTTTACACTAGTCTTGCCTAATGGATAGGGAATAATTAATATGCTTCTAATAATTTACTGAACTGTGACCGAAACAATTTAAATACAACTAACCAGAGAGAAGATGCATGGATGTGTCTATGGCTTACAATCTGCTGCATGGAGTGTGAATTATAATGCCTAATGAAGTATCAGAGGGGTAGCCGTGTTAGTCTGAATCTGTAAAAAGCAACAGAGGGTCCTGTGGCACCTTTGAGACTAACAGAAGTACTGGGAGCATAAGCTTTCGTGGGTAAGAACCTCACTTCTTCAGATGCAAGTCATCTGAAGATGCCTAATGAATTATTTACAATGGTAAGAAATGAGCTGGGAATGGCATCAAGCCATGGGACGGTCACAGTGTTTTAGAACTGTGAGAGGTAGTGGTTGTTGTTGTTTTGGGGTAGAGGGGGTGGAGGGTTAGAAGGGGAGACCAACTGGCTGGCAGGCAAACCCTGTCTTCCTAATTTAAAAAGAGTTCAGAGAATTCAAAAGCCAAGTTATAGGGCTTGCTCATTATGCAATTTTCACCATCACTTGCCATGAACCTCACTGACCACCAGCTGCCTAAGTGTGTGGACAATGGAAGTAGCAAACTGGAGTCAGTAGAAGCAAGAATGTAAAGACCACTTACTTAATCAGCACTCTATGTAAAATGATGGGGCACACACAGTCCATGAAGTGATAAAAACCCTTATACATATCTCATAGTGTTGTCTCATCTAGGCTTACCCATCTTCAGACGTCCACCTCTCTATTATACACACCTCTCTTCTACACTCAAACTACTGTTGCTTTTTTTCTGTTCAATAAAGAGAAGTATCCCACAGAGCATCACTCTCCCGACACAGTATTACTGTTAAGTTTTCCGGAAAGTAACAGATAAAGTAGTTTTGACCAGCCCAACATCCAGCTCCATTTATTGCTGCTACATCTGTGTAAGGAAGGACAGAATTGGGCCCCCCGTGTTTTTACATTTTTGTATTTACACATTTATAAAATGAGGATATCCACCAAGAATTAAGCGTATCTTATGAAATTTAAAATTAGCATAATTTATACATATTAACAAAATGGGCTCCATTCCCAAAATACCAGCTGCGCAATGTTAGTTTTTTGCATTATTTAGTAATAAGTATTATTGCCCACTGTGAGCCTGATTCTTCTTTCAGTTACAATGGTGAAATGCAAGATTAACTCCCTTGAAGCTCCTTGGTTCAGAAATGTCAGCTTTGCACCAGTCTGCCTAGGCAAAGCAGATGTAATGCCAGCCTCTCACATGCATGGAGGATTTTCCCATTAGAGGGAGTCTCCAGTCATAAAGAGAGACAATGATTCTCAGAGGTTGTTCCTAAGAGGAATGAGATATTATCCTGGCAGATCACTGTCACTGGAGTGGTCTTTTGGGGATAAACCTTGATGGAAATGGTTTTACCATCCCAGGAAACTGAAGACATCAATATTCTGCACTGAGCTGAAACAGATCTTTTAAATTTTGCAGGTTTTTTGCAAAAAAAAAAAAAAAAAAATGAGCAAGCTACCCTGCCAATAGCCCAGCAGTTTGGACACTCATAAGGAAAACCCAGTCCCCACTCTGGACGGAGTCCAGTTTGTCAAAAAAATTTCCAACAAGGTCTACTCGGAGAGCATAGGTTAGGGTAGACCTGAGGCCTCCGTTTCTAATAATCTCTGATTTCGGGTTAATTTAATTAAGCGTCTTCTCATGTTTGCCCTAAATTCATTTGTCATCTTCTTGGTATCTCTGCCAACTCATATACTTCTGTTTTAAATGGTCAGTGAGGTACAAAGGAAATAAGCGTCTCACATTATTATGTAGCCTGTGCAAGAAAGTGCAAATACCTGTTAACAGTCTCAGCACCACTTATTTAATTATCATTGAAAATAGTGGCTGTGTTATTCAGTAGGGCTATCATACCTACCCTGCTCCCCCTTTTCCCCCAGTAGACACACACTAATAAGCGTAACTGCCTATGTTCTCATGCTAATTACTTGTCAGAAGTTTACATTTGTTAGAGGCCCAATCCTGCTTCTTGAATAAAATCACTGGGAACAGGAGATGGCTACTGAAGTCAGAGGCAGGAAAGGGAGGAAGAATTTGAAACAAAAGGTGCAGTTTCACTCTGGCATTTAGGAGGTACATATTAGATAAATCCAAGAAACAAAACTACAATAGGAGGCGGCTTCCCAAAGAATTAGAGGGTCACAGAGTGTTTCACAAAGGCTATTATAGGTACCATTACTAGACAGGAACTTCAGGCCTGTGCCCTGATTTAAACCATGTATTTGTGAACGAACAGCTGTTCACGAGGACCACATTTTTCAAAGAGCATTGGGAACAGCAAGGTATTTCTATTGTTGTATAGCTTTTTGAGAAAGGCTACTTAGCATCTTTTCTGTGACATGCTGGGATGCTTAAAAAAGTTAAAACTGGTCGCTGTCCTTTTCAACATTTACAATGAGGTTATTTTCCTTAGTTCCAAACTTATGAAGTTATCTGACATTTTATATCTACTCACACACACAAAATCAGCATAGATTCCAAGATAATCAGGCTCTAAAGGTCACTATCCTTCTAAAATGGCTAGTTATAAACATTTTGGAAAAAAACCCCAACACATTATTTCTAATCAATATTGGTCATGCTGTGAAAATGGACTAAGTGCAGAACCTTGACTGATATTACTTTTTTAACTTGAGAAAATTATTAATTATTAAAGAATAATTCTAGCTCCTATACATACAAGTATGGCCTGGATCTCAAACAACAAAGTAGTGAAACACCAGAAAATAGAGAGAGATTTGTCAGGGATTTTTCACCTTTGGATTTACTGAAAGGTTTGAATAAATTGTCTGTTATTATATTGAATGAACAATAGATTTTTCCCCTGTGTATTATTTTATTTATTCCCTGATGCATAGTTTGTGGGTTGCCGTAGTATCAGATTAAGGTGAGTGTACGAGAAATAAGTCAAGATAGAATGATATATCCTTGAAAAACAAGACAGAAATATGAAGGTATTTATCCTGCTTTCAAAGTATTTGCTGGTTACATAAAATATACTAACATCAAATAGGTTATTAACTAATTCCACTGTTTTTCCTATTTCATTCTACAGTACATCTAATATAGTAAAAAAAAAAGGTATTACCTATAACTCCTCCTTGTCTCCACATAAAAAGATCATCCCAAAGCATACAGTGAATGTTCTTAAGTATTATCCTAGTTCTACAGATATTATTGGATTTAGATGTATTTAGCCATTTTAAGTAGCACTGTTGATCAGTTAACTCATGCGATTAACTCAAAAAATTAATCACAATAAAAAAATTAATCACCATTAATCACAGTTTTAATCACACGGTTTAAAACATTTCAATTGGTATTCTATTGTTTAATGTTTTGGATCTTTTTCTACATTTTCATATATATTGTATTCTGAGTTATAATTGAAATCAAGTGTATATTTTGATTACAAATATTTGCACTGTAAAAACAAGACAGCATTTTTCAATTCACCTCATACAAGTACTGTAGTGCAATCTCTGTTGTGAAAGTGAAATTTACAAATATAGGGTTTTTTGTTGTTGTTACATAACTGCACTCAACAACAAAACAATGTAAAACTTCGGAGCTTACAAGTCCACTCAGTCCTACATCTTGTTTAGCCAATCGCTAAGACAAACAAGTTGGTTTACATTTACAGGAGATATTGTAAATAAGAAGAGGGCAGCATTATCACCAGAAAATGAGAACAAGCATTTGTGTGGCACTTTTGTAGCTAGCATTGCAAGGTATTTACATGCCAGATATGCTAAACATTCGCATCCCCCTTCGTGCTTTGGCCACCATTCCAGAGGACAGGCTTCCATGCTAATGATGCCCATTAAAAAAATAATTCATTCATTAAGTTTGTAACTAAACTCCTTGGGGGAGAATTTTATGTCCCCTGCTGTTTTACCTGCATTCTTCCATATAGTTCATGTTATAGCAGTTTCAGATGGTGAGCCAGCACATGTTGTTCATCTTAAGATGACTTTCACTGCAGATTTGACAAAACAAAGAAGGTATCAATGTGTGATTTCTAAAGATAGCTACAGCACTTGACCCAAGGTTTCAGAATCTGAAGTGCCTTCCAAAATCTGAGACGGATGAGGTGTGGAGCATGCTTTCAGAAGTCTTAAAAGAGCAACACTCCGATGCAGAATTTACAGAACCTGAACCACCAAAAAAGAAAAGCAACCTTCTGCTGGTGGTATCTGACTCAGATAATGAAAATGAACATACATTAGTCCTCACTGTTTTGGATTGTTATCAAGCAGAACCTGGCATCAGCATGAATGCATGTCCCCTGGAATGGTGGTTGAAACATGAAGGGACACATGAATCTTTAGCACATCTGGCACGTAAATATTTTGTGACGTTAGCTACAACAGTGCCATGAGAACACCTGTTCTCACTTTCATGTGACCTTGTAAACAAAAAGCGAGCAGCATTATCTCCTGCAAACGTAAACAAACTTGTTTGTCTTAACGATTGGCTGAACAAGATGTAGGACTGAGTGGACTTGTAGGCGCTGAAGTTTTACATTGTTTTGTTATTGAGTGCAGGGTGTTTAACACACACACACACACACACACACACATTTTTAAGTTTAACTTTCATGATAACAAGATTGCACTACCGTACTTGTATTAGGTGAATTCAAAAATACAATTATTTGCAATGTTAAAAAAAAAAAAGTAATAAAAATAAAGTGATCATTGTACACTTTTTATTCTGAGTTGTAACTGAAATCAATATATTTGAAAATGTAGAAAACATCCACAAATATTTAGATAAATGGTATTCTATTATTGTTTAACAGTGCAATTAATTGCGATTATTTTTAATCGCGCAGTTAATCAGGATTAATTTTTTTTAATCACTTGACATCCCTAATTTTAAAGTATTGAGAATAGATGTTTAAACTGGTGATCTTTCTTAAGCATGAACTTTTTAAATGTACCCCTACACACATTTTGGGTTGAAATTTTCCATGTCTGAAAAGTTCTCTCTTGAAAGGTTGTGTAAGATCCATGAGGGGAAAAAATGAAATTTCTCCCCATATTTTTTGTGGGAAAATAACTCAAAAACAGCTGATAGTTGAAACTTCAAATAGATGTGAAATCCTTCACCAAGGAGAATAGTATATGCTGTGCTAACTTGGTTGTTTTAAATCCATTGCTTTTCGAAATTCTGAACATGCAGTAGAAAATAGCTGGTAGCTGCATACTTAGAATGAAGCTACCTCATCTTGTATCAGTTATCAGAGGTGCAGTAGGTAAGTAACACAAGCTGTTACTTCACTCTGTCCTTGTCTACTTTTCTTTGCACATTCCTTTTTAGTATAAATCCTTATTTTAGTAAGGTTTCAGAGTAGCAGCCGTGTTAGTCTGTATCCGCAAAAAGAACAGGAGTACTTAGTAAGAAATCTCTGTTTTCTAGCAGAGAAAGATGACCAGAGGAGTTCCCCAGGAGGTATCTGTTTCGTTTACTTAGTGAAAAATGTCAAGTTTATATTCCATGAATCTATTCATACACACACACACACACTTGCCATTTCTTGCAGCAGAGCCAAGAGCTTCCTTTATACTTTCTGGTTTGCTGTTAGAAGAGAAGAAGAAGAGATGGCAAGATTTGAATACTGCTCTGGAAGAGGAAGAATAGAAGTGAGTCTTCCTTTTTTTGATGGGTGCCCATCTCTTTGGGGGAAGGGGAGGGGAGTGGAGTGGTCAGGTATGCAGGGCTAGAGAAAATTTAAGTGTAATGGTGCACACTTACCATTAGCAATGCACCCTCCTGCCTGGAGGCAGGATCTTGTGCCCCCTTTTGACAACTTCCTCAGCCCTTTGGTGGCCTGACTCTCCGCGTGTCTTTTGTGATCAGGCTTTCTGGCCAAGTCATATAAAAGTTCAAGTGCCTTCCAGGTTAACAAATGTCCACCTGAAAAGTCCAAAACAAATACCCAAACTAACCATTCTTCTGTCTGTCTTGTGCCTCTCTACTACTTAGCCTCTTCTCCTGGCCCCTACAGAGCTTTTCTTATGGTACCTCCCTAGCAGGATTCCCCAACTGTATCCCTGTCCCAGGTACTAGGGACTACTTCCCTAGGGATTCCCCTGATCTATGCAGGGCCACTGAGAGTGGGTTCGGGCCCTGGTGAAAAATTTTTTCAGGCCCCCCAGCAAGGGCGGACCGGCTAAACAGGGCCAATGACGGGGGAGCCCTCGGGCCCCCCAGCAAAGGCAGAATGGCTAAACAGGGCTGACGAGAATCCTGACCCCCTTCCGGACTGCCGGGCCCCAGTAATTTGTACCGGCTTCCCCCCTTCTTGTCAGCCCTGGATCTACGTAGGACCTCTCAGTGCTCCCGCACAGGAGTCTAACATGTTCCCGGTGAGGTATTTTTGCAGACCCTCAATCAAGAGCAAGCCAGCCAGCGCTGGGGTCCCTCTCTCACAAACTGTGTTCTCAGCTCCTTTAAAGGAGTCCTTCCTGATTCCTTGCATCTGTGGTCATTCATTATAATTAAGTTACCCTGTCAGATTCAGCTGTGTTTACTAATTTTCACAGGGTTGCTAGGTCACTGGCAAGACTGAACCCAGCTTGTCTTATAGGACCAGCCAGCCCATGACACCCAGGAATAATAGTAACCAATTTCCCTCAATAAAGGCCCAAAATATATAAAGAACCATCCTCCCAAAGCCACAAAGCAGAACAATACCTTACCATAGCATTTTAAAACAGCATAAGTATGGAATGATGGGAAAGCTCAGGTACCAAGGATGCACACAGCTCAACAGATGATATGCGTGACATGCCACTTGGTGGCACACCAGTGGACTAGCAGGGAATTAATGAGAAAGCAGATGATCTCATTTGTTTATATTGCAGATTGCGCAAGAGAGATATTGCAACATTAGTAGTGGGATAGAAGAGGTAATTAAAAACAGAAACTTAAGTGTGCTGTCTGATTTTTATTTAATTATTCATTTCTACAGGTTCTAGTTTCAACATGAGGCATAGAAGTTAGGAGATAAAAATAAGAATCCTCTCTACCCCCTCATTATTTGTAACTTGTGTGTGTGTGTGTGTGTGTGTGTGTATATACACACACACACCCAATAGTGAAATTATCATAAAACCTAATACAAAAGTGTGAATGCAACACAAAATACTGCCCCATTAGAGTCAGAAAATGCAAGAGCTAAAGCCTGTTGAATAAACTATACATTTAAAAAGAGAAACTGAAAACACTGTATTAACTTTGCTTTTGGAAACTTAAGAATTCCAGGACAAAACTCTCTGAACTACAGCCTCATGGACATGCTAATTATTCCTAAGCAGTGGTATGATTTTAAATCATTTTTAGACCCTGTATATGAGTGTAGAGTTGCGGTTATGAAGTGTAAAATGCATCTGGCCATGCTCTATTCTGCTTACTTGTTAAACATAACGGGCCGGATCCAGAGTTGTGGATGAGGAACACTCAGTGATCCTTATGAACAGTCTTGTTTGAGCCCTCCCATCCCAGTCCTCATATGGCTTAGTAATAGGCCTGTCCTTTGCCTCAGATTAGAGCAGTTGAAGGCTGTTGTAAACTGTGCTGGCTGCTAGTGGTCCTCTCCTAGCAGCCACGGATTGCAAAAGGCACATAAATTTTGTAGGCACTGCCCTTTTTGCCCCAGACATGCCCTTCACCAGGGATCAAAAGGGAGAGATATAGTGCCTGCTATGACAGCCCAATACATGGGCAATTAATATCCTGATTTTCAAGACACCCTGCAACTTCCTTTGTTCTTAATGGATGCTGCTGTGTGCTGAACACTTTTGAAAATCTGGCCATAATTGGTTAGCTGAGCTGTATTGGGACACCACAGCAATACAAAGCTGCTACAATCAGACCAAGAATCGGATTCTTTTGGTAAGTTTCTGTGTCTCAATTACTTAGCATCTAATTCAAACTGTTAAAAAACAAAACAAAACACATACACTTGGGAAATATCATTGCATTGCATCTGAGCTCTTATAGTTTCATAGAGAAAGGGAAGGGCCATTTCTTGGTGTTCAAGCAGAAGAATCCTATTACTAAAATTAATCCATGTGAATTTGGTGCGGGGATTAAAACATGGGAGATGGCTTGTCTAGGATAGTAAAATTTAGTGGAAGGTATTCCCTAGTACTGAATGAATACTTTGATATATTTCACCTCTTCTTGGTGAAGAACTTGTAGTATTCATGAATGTATATGCTATGTGAAATCATTCACCAAATACTTTTGGCAAATACCTCTAGGGTCTGTAGATTATGTATGCACAGTTCATTGAAAGTATTAGTATGTGAAATTCATGCTATGCTAGTTATTCTTGACTGGAGACATTGGACTAGATTCACTCACATAAGTTAAAATGGGTTTTCAGTTAATTTGCAGTGTTAGAAGTAAACAGAGCAGCTTCATACGAATCTGTCCTATAGGTGATATGAGCAAGACAAGGTGTGCGTGTGGGGGTGTAATATCTTTTATGGGACCAATTTCTGTTGGTGAGAGAGACAAGCTTTCCAGCTTTCACGGAATTCTTCTCAAAAGCTTGTCTCTCTCACCAACAGAAGTTGGTCCCATAAAAGATATTACCTCCTCATCCTTGTACCTCTAATATCCTGGGACCAATACAGCTACAACACTGCATACCACAGATGATATGTTGCCCTTCTCTTCCAGATCGAACACAATTCTTAGAATCAGGTTTTTGGCATGAGTACTCAAGTTTAGCAATTCAAAATCCACTTGCTGTGAACATTTTCTCACTTTCACTTACAGTTTGACAACTCCATGAATGTTTCCCCCAACACCTGTTAAAATGCCTGCATAAGCATGAAGGTTTGGCACTCATGAGTTAATGATCAAAAATTCAAAGCTGGTATAAGCATTGATTGGAACACAGTTCTTCTGGGATTGACCTTTGAAGTGTCAATCAGCATAGTCCTAGGTCTTTACAGGAAAGATTGCTTTCAGAGATGTTCCTTACAGAGAGTACAAATCCAAGATGACAGCACAGGCTGAGTTTGAGATCTCAGGAAAATAAATATCTATTATACTTGGTGAGCTCTTAAACATCTGTACTTAAGGAGTTTCTATGCCTTCCTCTGAACTGCTTTCATCTGCAATCTGGTCCCTTTTTATTTCCTGCTTTTGGAATTTATCAACAGCTTCAGCCTCTCACATTGCTAAATCTTAGAGTGATTTCTCAGACACAGAACAGCAGCACATATTTTACATAGGTATAAAATCTGCTATCGCAGCAATTTGTATTAACATTTTAATATGAAGACTAAACAGGTATACTGAATCAACCACATAATGCATCCCTGTTATTTGCCTTTCAAGTTGTCAAACTGCTCACTCATGCTTTTTATATTTGTTCTGCTCTCTGGCCAGGACAGAACTGGTGCTTCAAATTTCCTGAATGTGCAAGATTTTATCATAGATCTTAAATCACAATTCATATATTTTAAGACAGATGCCAAGACATATTAGATATTGGTGCTATTGCATGTGAAATGATCCCAAGTTCCGAGGGAACAACTTAGGTTATATGACAGAGTATTCATGCTGCAAGCTGTCAAAATATCTTTTCCATTTTATATCCATAGGGGTGATACCACAAGGTCAACTGCTATTTTCTGAAGTCTTGCTTCCTGGAGGCAGAACTTCAAGAAAGGAAAAATTTGTGCTGTAGGTGAGATAAAAGGATGTTGGAAAACAGAATGTGTCAAGGGTAGGAGGAAGGATGTGGATTTCATTGCATTCAGAAATACCTGCACTACTAGGAATGACAGACTTGAGTAAATACCTATTTTATTTAACCTGCAATAATGGACCCTCCTGGAAGATTTTGTTTAAAAACTAAAGTTTAAGTGAAATTCACAAAGCTGATGTCTGTCTCTCTCCTTCCCCGCCCCCCCCCCTCCCCCAAGTTCTCTTCTCCTAGAGATGGTGGCTAATTCACTTTTTGGGGGGTAAAAGTGACAATTTTCTAGATATCAGTGGTATCTTGGGTACAGCTGATCAAAAAAATTTCAACAAAACAATTTGTCATCTGAAAATGCTGTTTTGTTGAAATCTAAATGTTTCATGGAAACAGACAAAGTGGGTGAGGTATTATCGTTTACTGGACCAACTTCTATTGGCGAGTATCAAGTTTGAGCTACACTTCACACCTGAGACTCTCTCATTACCTTTCCTAGACCTAAAGAAGAGCTCTGTGTAGCTCAAACTTGCCTCTCTCACCAACAGAATTTGGTCCAATAAAAGATAGAACCTCAGCCACATTGTCTCTCTAATATCCTGGGACTGACATGGCTACAACACTGCATACAATTATGGAAACATCAATTTCAACAAAATTTGGCAGGAGAATTACTGAACAATTTGAAAAAGAAATGGAGTGTTTTGGTTTGACTTTGTTTTGTCTCTATAATTTTGTTTCATTCTGACTTTAATGGTTTGTTTCAACTTTTACTTATTTTTTTTTACATTTTAATTTTGTTAAAGCATATATGTAACATACACATTTTATATTAGTATGTTTTGACTTGAAGAAAATAGTTTGTTTGGTTTTTGTTCCAATCTAGGTTGAAAACCAAATCTTGAACTATTTTGTGGAATGGAAATTCTGAAATATTTTAAATTTGAAAATATCAAAAGGATCTTATCAATTTCAAAGTATTGGAATTTCCCCTGGAATGAAAATTCCATTTTCTGAGCTCATCTAATCTTGGGGTACAATTAACTTTAGAAGCTAAGGTAACTGTGTCATATGCATGGGCTTTAACTAATTTCAAAGTTTGGGTTTAAGAAGGAATTTCCCCCAGGGCACATTGGTGTGAAACTTGGTGGCATAGGCACAAACCTTCATCTGGAGCAGTGAGTCTAGATTGTGTATTTGGATAAGGTTTATCATGCAGCACAAAACCAGGGTCTTAGCACCAAAGGAGCGATGGCCCATAGATATTCAACTTCCACTGTCTTCTGTGTTTCTACAATATAAAGGTAATAGGTAAATTGTCATCAGGCTAGCTTAATATTCTTTATTGTTTAAAGCACAGCCACTTTGAGGGGCAAATTTTAGCTGATTCTGTGCAGGTGCATGAAAGAAGGGTGAGAGCATAGTGAGCCCATCTGCAAGCTCTTCTGTGCACCCTAACAGACGGGGCAGCTATAATCTGGCTGTAGATACACCTCTACCTCGATACAACACTGTCCTCGGGAGCCAAAAAAATCTTACCGCGTTATAGATGAAACCGCATTATATCGAACTTGGTTTGATCCGCCGGAGTGTGCAGCCCCACCCCCCCGGAGCGCTGCTTTACTGCATTATATCCGAATTTGTGTTATATCGGGGTAAAGGTGTATTATAGCCTATGAGAGGGCAGGCTTGAATGCTTAGCACTGCAAGACGTACCAAATGGGACAGGTCTAGGTAGGGCAAGGGCGGAACTGGTTGCCCCTTACCAAAGCAGTAACAAGAGTTGCTCCTCAGACTGCTTCTGCAGGTTTACTGTCAAATCCTATCCCCACTGCAGTGAATTATTATTATTATTATTTTAAATGGGATTTTACCGTTGCCTTTACTAGAGCCAGGCTTCCATCTGTATTTCCTTACAAAGGCATAATGACTCCAGCCACTGAAGTTGCTTTATTGGTGCATCCACTACCTCTCTACACAGTCATGACATTCAAACAAACAAACAACCAATCCTTCAGTAAGGTGATGACCTAAAAAAACTTGTAATATGCTTACTGAAATGTTGGGTGTTATGCTTCCACAATCAGTTGTATCTTATTTATGCTAAAACACTGAATAAGACTCATTTATAATTTACTAGGATGCTGACAGTAATAAAGCCCATGAGATTTCAAACATCTATAATGAAATTATGAATCCTTGATATTTAAATGACAGCTCATTTATACCTCAGTCAATCAACTATTGCACATAGTATCTTTATAGCTCTAGAGAACCATGCAGTTAGCCATGCTAAGAACATCTGAATATTTCAGGGGTGGGGAGGGATAGACCTATTAAATAGTAGATGTTTTGTGACACACACACACACACACACACACACACACACACACACACGCCCTTTTTTTTTTTTTCCTGTAAAAGAAATGTATATTTTTGGTAGGCAGCAAAACAAAAGGTAAATAGACCCGTTTCTGGTCACACATGCAAAAACTGAATAATATAAAAAACGGAATCTTATTCTCTGCTTCTATCAGAACTATAATGGACCATATTTAAAGGCTGTCAGCAAGTAACATTAGATTGCTCCCAAAACACTATGAATTTTTTCCCCAATGTGACACTTTCAAAAATGCAACATGATAGAGCATTAAGGTATGTCAGCTGTATGACAAGACAAAGATATCTTTCCATTCAGTTGGCTGATTAAGATACATCTCAAAGCAGTAAACAACTAGTTTTATTTTTAGATAATTTACTGTTTAAAATTACAGCACATGGAAATCTAAAATAAACTAGGACACAATAGACAAAATGCGTTTTGTAGTATACTAACAAGATAAGGAATCAGCAGCTGTATTAATGTTTGAGGAAATTTAAATGGTTAACATTCATTTTGCTCTCAAGGTCATGGAGTACAACAAAATTCTAGCTTCTGTAAATTGGATATTTTCCCCCAGCAATGCCATTCACTATTGTTTTATAAGATAAAATTAGATAGATATGCATGCACAATTATAGCAAAAGATATATTCTTGGTTTCCTATTACTTCCCCTACATGACCTAAAAATCCCCAATAATGCTGTTTAGCTTAGCTACTAATGGACATAGTTTCTGTGGACAAAACATTTTATCTTGTATATCTTACCACTATTTTATCTTAAAAATGGAATATCATAACTCAGGGAATCTCTGTGCTTACTGGTAGACCAAAAGGGAACTAAGTACTAGAAAGTACTGGTATACGCACATACCTAATCCATACACATGTTTAATATTATACATAGTTGTAATATGCCAGCAAGAAAATACATCTTACATTTCGCAATACTTAAGGGTTTTTCCTCTACAACAGCTTTTTATATTTAAATTACCTGATTTTGAAATCCTAACAAAGCCATTTGAAAGTTCTTTGTAGTCTCCAAATATATTATATTGAATATCAAATTGTGTCTTGAGAGATAAAGCTATCTCTATTAAAAATCAAGACATGTAGTATAAAAAAAAAGTGTCTGATTGCTTTCTCGGCAATTGCATTGTTTTCCTTCTGGTTTCAGAAAATTGTCTTGAGATTGGATTCCCCCTCCCCTCCATACCTCTTTTAAACAGTAGCATGCCATATGAAGCCTTTTTTTTGTTTCAAATACATCTTCCTTTCTATGCTCTGAAGGCTCATTAAATAAAGCTTTTCACCTTTGAAGCACGAAGTCCATATCTACCCTTTGGACTTAAGCAAACAGAACTTTCAGTAGCGAATTGCCCACATCACAAAACAACAATATATATTTTTGACTCAGTTGATGAATCATTATGATAATTTCTGATCTCAACATCAAAGACAGACAAGAAAATTAACGTTCATTGTCTGATGAACCACTGTATGTTTATCAGGTCTGATTTCTCTAAAGCTTACTGATAAAAAGCCACAATGAGAAATTTTACATTGTACCTGCATGCATGAAGTTTGCCCATGTAATTTAAAAAAACATCAGCAATTAAATCTGAGAAACCCTACTTCAGGTTTGGTAGAATTAAAAGACTTAAAATTAAGCCTTCCAAAAAATTAATAAAATCAATAAAAGCCCTTCCATATTCATTTGAATAATTCCTGGGTTGGCAGATATTGAAGTGACATTCTTTGTCCATTAGAACTGCTTCCCAGCCATTTTACAAAAACAGCATATAAAGAGCTGGCTTGGATGAGCCCTCATATTCTGATCTCCTGGACTATTTTCTCTGTGAAAAAAGTCTACTTACCTAACAAATACAGAGTCAAATACTCTGAGGGCTTTCACTTTACAGGTAGTCAGAGGTGAGCTATTTGACTCCTTGAAAGAGATTATAGTTATACCACTCTTCTAAATCCCCAGAAGGAAGCCAATTTACAGAGAAGCACCAATTGCAGCAACAGTAGGAAATGGAATTTCTGCCCTTCTGGCAGGAGGAAAGTTGCTTTGGTGGTAGCCAGCACAAGGGAATGGAGTATAGGGAAACAAAAATAATGATAGTCTGAGCTACTGCTCATAATTAGATGTTTTCTAACAGCTTTCCAGCTAACATATTAAAAACAAAACCCTTGACTACCCAAAAGAGGAACGTTCTAGAGCAATTTTTTAAAAAGATTTCAACATATCCTTTACTTGAAAAGGTAGGAAACTAATTACACACACTTCAATAAAAATAACCCAACTGTTATATAGCACTTTTCATAAGTCTTAAAACACTTCCCAAAGGAAGTCGGTATAATTCTATAGATGGGGAAACAGAGGCACAGAGCAAGTCAGTAACTTGTCCAGTGTCACCCAGCAGCCCACTGACAGAACCTGGAATAGAGCCCAGATCACCTGAATCACAGTCCAGTGCACTATCCACTAGTCTATGTCTTTACACAAAGTATTATCATAGTTTAACATGGATGGCATCATTTTGTTTTTTGCTCCGTATATTTCTTTGGTGAGTTACCAAGACTAGATGATACAGTGAATAAGCAGCACCTCCTCTTTCCTCCAAGATACAATAACACACAAAGGGTTAAGCTCACTTTATGACAGCATTGAAAATTTAAATTCCTTGCATACATCTTATCAAGTACTATCCCTGAGGACCCAGTTTTCTAGGCCTTATGCATACAAAACTACCAGTTAAGGTGCTGGAGCTAGCAGGCCTCTGGTTTAAGTGAGAGGTGACAGTGTATTCTCAATGAATGATCTTCAGCTATAGAATTAGTATCCCACATTGGTGTGTCACAGCCTAGCGGCTGACAAGACGAGCTAAAAAGTTCATTTATGTTCCCAGATGAATGGGGAAGTGGGATCAAATATTTGTTTTGAGGTGAAGGGAGTGGGATAAGTTTGAGAGGGTGGAGATTTTGTGTGTGATTTTTTTTATATGAATATAAGTGTTTATTTATGAGTACTGTACAGTGCCTTGAGCGCTCAATAAAATATAGGCTACAGACCCATAATCACCTGACTAAATCTAAATTGGTCAACCTATGCATGCCTGTACTTCTATAGCCAAGTGACCAACCTCAAGGGCATCAGTTACAGTTTCAAAATTGACTGTGAATATATGCGGAGTGAATTAAAAATAATTTGTTTAATAAGCACTAAGTGTGATTTTAGCAATACACAATAGAGAAGATGCAATCCCTCCCCACAGAACTAAGGCCCTAACCATGCAAAAAAGTCTTAAGTGTTCAATTTTACTCATGTAAATATTTCAGTTGAGTTCCATGCATAAGTCTTTACAGAGTGAAGGTCTAAAATCAAGACAGACTAGAAGACATATGATATTATACCTGCCTCAGAAAGTAAATATAACAATACCATCTCCCTCTCCTGTTCAGTTTCCCTTGAAACCATTTACCAATGTAAAACACCAATACAGTATTTCTGACATGACCACCCAATCTATTTAGTGGTAAGGCACGACTTTATAGAAACTCACTGAAAGAAGTGTGAATGTGAAAGAAGATACCCGTACTTTCAGGCAGGGGTCAAAATCATATCACCTTTGGATACCATAACTACAAATAAGAAAACTAACTGATGCAGCACCAAAAGAGAGGCAACATATGAATACATTAGCTGAAAATAGCCAAGACAGAGAATTTTCATGAATATAAACACATTTGCCTACCCAATACATCTTAGTATGTAAACAAAAGGTACAGAGCATAACCAGGTAAAATGCACATTTTTAAGCACTGAAGCTACTGTTTTTCCTCTGTATTGTATAAGTCATTCCACAAATAGATGAGATTTCTGTATTTTTCATGGCCATTGAAAATATGGGGTGATAATGAAATTCACATTATTTTAGGAACACATTTGCATAAGTAATTAAACATCTCCAAAAGGGCCCTGAAGCCATTGAGACAACTGAATTATTTATATTTGTTTAGTTGATTAGATAAAAATGCAGTCAAACAGCACATCAAGATATTTTATAGTAAGATCAGGAAGAAGATGAAATAAAGATGTGTCTAGGAGTTCTCTTAATAACCCCCAAAATGCAGATCAAATCAAGTACCTGAAGTCAATGTTATATTAATTATATCAATTTTATAATTTAAGAATCTCAAAAATCAGATCAAATGTACATTTTCAAACAACATAGCAGATTTTTTTTTTTTTTTGGTGGTACAAGTGGGCTGTGGATATGTAGGCTCTCCACACTGGAGTGACTTTACCCTACATGTAACATAATAGAAGGAAAAAGCTGTTATTTAGAATGCAGATGCAAGTGAAAATTTGCCATCTAAACATTAGCAAAGAAAGATTCCCATTATTAAAGGTAAAGAACAAAAAACTTCAGGTTCTCCTTGGATATTTGTATCTTAGAATATGTAGCAAGACCAGACTAGCACAATAGAGAAGGTAAGATTTTCATAAAGATACTAGAGTGGGTATAGATAAGGTCTTAAACTGTTAAGAGCACTACTTTTGAGATGAATTGTAAAGGCTTTTTGGAAAATGAAGATCTGAGTGATGTGAAAGTACTGTACTAAGATAGCCAAAATGTCCCTCCTCTTGAGCTTAAAATATTTTTATTTTAACTGATGTGTCACCTTGTCAGTGTTATTTATTAAATGTTTGCTTTTATTTTAACTGCTTCAGAACCTGAAAAACATAAAAACAAAAAATAAAATGACGTTACACTCCATATGTTTTATGGAAATATGGTTAGGATATGAATATGCTATAACATGATATACTTTATGCAAGATGGGTCTTGTAAGATATCATTGGAAAGGTTATAATTTACTGAATGTTTATACAATTTGTATGCATGTATCACTTTATCTGAAACTGGAAATATTGACCACGTCTCTAGTTCAAATTTGCTACATTGGATGAGGCCAAACAATGTTAATGGCTTATTGAGGAAATGCACACAAGCATAAGCATCACCCCAGGAACTGTGTGCAATAGAAACCTCTAAGAGATAGCTCTACATAATAGGAACTGTTTGACCCAGGTCACAGGAAAAAAAAAAAGCTTTCCAGCAAGCGTGTGGGGAGAGAGGGGGGAAATATAAAAGACGGACGTGAGCGGACCTCACTCGCCCTACAACAACACACCTGAAAACACCCGAGGAAAAAGTACTGAACTGGAAAACCTGAGAAAGCCAAAGCAATTTGTGCCTTAAGAATCTGCCAACCTGTTTATCGCTCAGGGTGAGAATTTGTTAATTTGTGTCCTACCTATCTAGTCTGTTAAACTCAGTCTGCATTTTTTGTTTATTTACTAAAATAATCTGCTTTGTTCTGTTTGCTATCCCTTTAACCCTTTTGTAGTTAATATACTTGTATCTTGTTTATTATTAAACCCAGTTTCTGTAATTTCTAACTAGTGGAGGGAAGCATTGTGCACATCTCTCTTCACATTGAGGAAGAAGGTAGATTTTTTAAGAGCTTGCACTGTGCAGATTTTTCTGTGCAGTGCAAGACAGTATTATTTTAGGTTTATACTCCAAAAGGGGTGTGCACTTGGGTGCTGGGGGAGTCCTCTCACACAGAGCTGATTTCAGTCTGTGGCTGCAGCTGGGTGTGGCTCTGTGTGTGCTCATACACGGCAAGAGTCCAGAGAGTCTAATTCAGCAAAACAGAGTGCGAAGCCAGACTGGTGGAGCAGGAGAAGCTCAGTGACATCCCAGGGAGGTGGCCAACCTATCACACAAAACACTAAGTCAAGGGAAACAGTACTGTATATCGTTCTGGCTATAAGCCAAATACACTAACTTTTTCAAAGTTTGCTAGGGTCTGTTATAGTACAATATATTTTATGACCTTTTCAGTTCAAAATAAATTGATGCTCAAGGAATTAATGCAGAGCACAGGTTTGTTATTGTTACTATTCTTTAGGTGTCATAGCAAACATGGCTTGTGGAAGTTTATTAGGGCCAAAATTTGAAACCCAACTTCACTCAAGTACTCTGTTTCATGAACATGTGCAAATACTTGTTGCAAATTTAACCCAAGCTTCTTTTTAAAATGATGAAATCCAGTCCTGATTTCCATTAGTATAGTGATTATTTATAAGAATCCACCCAATAGTTCATTTCAATAAATGTCATCTTTCTAAGTGCTAGCTCCACTGATTCTGGAAGGTTGGTTCTTTCTTTTCCTTCTTAGTGCTTTCCTTCCTTGACACTACTCACCCCAACTACTCAGATAGGGCTCTGGAATAGGGGGATGTGGTAGAGGACAAAGTCATATCCCAATATTTGACTAAAACTGAATTCAGTTGCAGGACCTGCAATTAGGATCGAATGAGAAAGTGTGGATCTAAACCTCGCCTGTTCTGATGCAGCCAAAAGACTGCTCTAAGTGACACTGGCTAGCATGTTTCTCCAAGAGTAATCCCTAGCTGGTGGATCCGTTCAAGTCCCTCACTCTCCAGATCATCCTTTAGCTACATCTCTGGCCTGATCAAGATCATCCACTACACCTAGGATAAGAGGGTGCATGGCATCAAGCTCACTATCACTGTGTTAAGCCTCCTGGGAACTCCCCATTCTTCAGGGGAAAACATCTGGATACTTTTCCATCCCTTTTGTCCCAAGTCAGTCCTCTTAGCAGTGCTATAATGAGAGTGTTCTGCCCAAAATGTAGATTAGATTACATAGTTTATAGTCACACTAAACAAACACAAGTTTATTAAAGCAATTAGAGGAGACATTGATTTTTAATATCCCCCACATCCCCCCAAAAAACTAAGCAAGGATGCTCATTCAGTAATCCCCCTATTCTAAATGGGGCACCACAAGGTTCTCGTTCTATTTCTCGTCTCTAGTCCCAAGAGTTTTTCCACAATTTGAGCAATGCTGTACCCTGTTTCGAATACCATCATTCACTGTCCACAAACAAACAGATAACATTATAATTCATTTATCTCTTCTCTCAGTCTTTACAGCAACGACAAATAACTTTCTTGTTAGGTTCAATAGCAAGGCCATAACTGTAGACTAGTTAGCATTCAATTAATGAGCACAGCACTCTAGAGAGCAACAGCATTTCAAATCCCACCTTACGTAGCCCCGCTAGATTTTTCCCCACAAAAGCTTCTGTGGCTTGTATCTCATTTCAGCAGTCTGTCTGAATGTGAAACAATAGAACCACTATCTAAGAATTTGATAGGTGGTATCTAAAATATTTGGACAGCTGAAAACAATGTAACTGACTAAAATGAATGCTTACATTATTTATGAAGATTAAATGTCACTGATTTTTCCCTGTCACACAATTTTCAGAATATAGAAACAGTGCATATGGCATGTTCCCTGATATATCAAATGTTGAATTGGCCTGTGCAATGCTCTAGACTTAACATGTTTCTCCCATGAATTAGAAATGCACATATATGAAGGGTTTAAGTGTGAGCTCTTGTGTGGTGGAGAGTTTTGTGCAATTAACAACAATGAAATGTCAAACGGTGTTAGGATTTGTGTGTGCATTATTTTTAGATTTCCCAGTCTTATGTTCAGTCAGTATCTCTCTTGTCTTTCACCTTGTCACTGGGAAGGAGACATTGACAGTGGAGGTCTTTCATATCTTATAAAAAGGCAGTTCTGACAAAGTCATGATTGTTTCTTTAAACATCTCTGTGGCACTAGCTT
The DNA here is from genome assembly GCF_013100865.1 of Trachemys scripta elegans. Classification (NCBI taxonomy): domain Eukaryota; kingdom Metazoa; phylum Chordata; order Testudines; family Emydidae; genus Trachemys; species Trachemys scripta. The sequence continues at coordinate 16,674,432 of NC_048310.1, forward strand.
ATTTTCCCCAAATGCAAGTTATGAAACTTGGGTGCCTATACTATAATTTACATTGCTGCTTTTATATGAATGTGCTAGTCCCAACACATGCCCTTATAGCTTGCCAAATGAGCTGTCAAAGCCAAGATACAAGATCAACTCATTACTGAGGAGGACAATGAAATACAGACACCACAATACAATGCAATGCAAAGGCTGCAATTTTATTTAGAACTTTTACTTAATTGGGGTAACCACCCCAAACTACCTGACAATGTTAGTCCCATGTGCTTCAAAAAAGGCACAAAGGCCCCAGTGGACTATAAACCTGAAGGTGGGTATGAAGGCTTCCACACTCTCAGGCCTGCCAAGGGACCGTGACTGAAATCCAGATTCCCAGCCTGCTCCCCTTCTCTCTCTTACCTCCTTCATAGAGAAGATGAAGGGAGTCACAAACTGCACAAGCCACAGAAGTATATCCTCCCTCCAGAGGTATATCCTGGGACGATGCATTGCTATGCCCAGGACCAATGGACAAGCAGACCACTGGGTTAGAGAGACCTCAGCTGGACATTTTGTAACTCGCAATCATTGTCATTTAACTACCCCCACCCCGACCCCAGCCCTTCAGCATGGTGAACGGAAAGTAAAAAACAATCCACTAGGCAGTTAGCCAATTTCTGATGTGGGAAAAAATCCCTTCCAGATCCCAGAAGTGACATCAGCCCAGGTCCTGGCTGGATAAAGCCACCTAGCATGAAAGTGGCAAATCTGGGAATAGGATCCTGGTCTGCTAAATCCTAGTCCCTGTCCACTGGACTATAAAGCCTCCCCAGGCAATTGGTGAGGGACCATGGTGTGATCTGAAGACTGCTCACCCAACAATGGCCAGCGGATTAGTGCTCATGCCACAGAACCCATTCCCACAATTTGTACCTATGATGGTACTTTCAGCAGAGAAGTTAAGGAATGAATGACATGGAGACAGAACTACTTATCTTCTCACACCTCAGAAGGTGGTCTTCCGAAACATTGGCAGAATAGTGCAGAGAAGAGTGTACGGCTGCTATCCATGTTGCTCTATTTGTATGCACACAGAACTTTACCCTCCTGGGCTTTCATCCTGGTACCTTTCAAAACCCTACATTCATAAGATTGTAAGAGATGTGTAGAAGTAAAAACCCCTTCCTCCCCTCCCCCCTTCACTCAAACTTTTGCATGGGTCAAAAACTGTGGGTGAATACAGAGTTATTCATTTCCTCGTGGCTCTCTCAACACTATAGAACTTGGGTGCTTTACAAGCAAATGAATGTGTCTTCAAAATGCTCCCATGAGGGGGTTGGTATTATCCCCGTTTTACAGATGGATAATGGAAGCACAGAGGTATTAATGTCAAAAGTTCCCATTCATGTTTGCTGCCCCATTTCAAGGGCAAAGGGCTTAAAATCCAAAGTTATTTATTCAGAAACAGCTCTTCTTGACTTCAAAGGCATCTGTGAGTGCTCAGCACTTCTACAGACCACACCCCATGGGTCTCAAGTTGGGCCCCCAGAAGATGAGGAGAACACAATTAGTGAGCACTTATTAAAATTCTGGTTTAAATGATTTGACCAGCATCACATAGGAAATCTGTGCCAGAGAGAGAATCCAATTCTGAAATTTCCCTTTTCTGCAGTCCCTTGCCTTATTCACTACATACATTTCAACTTCTAGACATCATTTTCACTGAATGTCTGTACAGGGCTCCTATGGAAAAATGATAATGTAATCAGGCCCACCGACAGAAATTCTGGGCCCCAGGGCCGTCCCTCGAGGGGGTGGGGCCCAGGGCGCAAGTGATGAATCCATCACTTCTGGTAGTGCTCACGCTGGCCCGCAGGACCCAGAGCGGTCTCACACATCTAGGCACCCTGCCACCCACCTGGGCAATTTAAAATGGCCCGGATCTCCTGGCTGCTATCGCGGCAGTGGCGCCCTTTTAAAATCATCCAGGCCCCTTGGCACTTGTCTCCTTTGCGCCCCCCCGCCGTCGGTGGGCCTGCATGCAATTAAAAACTGTATCATAATGCGCGTACATACACACACACGGGGGCTGAATTAAGGTTGCAGGCATTTTCTAACTTCTGAATGTAACCTTGTCTCAGACTCACCCCCACCACTCTCAGTTCCTCATCCTATTCTGAGTCACCCAGGGCCCTTCTAGATACAAGTAAACTAGGCAGCTGCCTAAGGACAGCAGGGGCAGCTCGACCAAACCTGAGTGGTATTACAACCCTGCGCACTAGGTTGCAATGCCACTCACTCGAATTTGGCCCATCCACTCCCTGTCAAGATGGGGGGCAGTCAGGCCAAACCTGACTGAGTGGCACTGTGACCTGACACGTCACCCCCCCCACACACACACACTTCTACTATAATCACCCAACCACCAGAAGGCTTGACATAACCCCTGGAAGTCTGATGCACCTGCTCCAGGAAGTGCACCCTCCAGGTGAAGAAGCTCTGTTCTAAGGGATAGTAGAGGAGAGTCACCTTGAAGTTTTGCCAATGGCCAGATCGTCTTGGATAGCCTCTGCAGTCACCAGTCCCTCATCCCTAGCCTCAGTATACTTTGTACCTCCACCAAGCTCCTCATCCAAGTCCCAGGTGCCTGCCTGGTTACTCAACCTAGCAGTATCTCTCCCCCAGCCACCACATTCCAGTCTCACTCGGCCCCCAATCCCAGTCCTTCCCCACCCAAGATCCTTGTCCCAAACTCTGCTCTAGCCCTGCTGGTTTCTCAGTTTACCCTCTTGATTCCACATTCCAGTCCCAGACCACATCCCCCAGCTCTTTGTCCCAGTCTCATCACTCCCCACCCTCCACAAGATCAATTCCCCACCCTTCTACATTACAGCCTCCTCTGGCTCACTTCCTGGGTGCCAAAAGCAGGTGCACTGAGAGCATAGGAAAGACAGTGTCCTCAGTTCCTGGCCTCAGACTGGCCCCAGCAGCTGGGAAGCACAATTGCAAAGAAAATTCTGCTCAACCCCTGCAGTGCCAGCCTGAAGCATGCTCAGTATAGAAAATTTGTTTGGAAAATTTAACTGTCAGCTTTTAACAAGTCTTTGCTGAGCACATGCTAACAGATCTGTGGAACCTTATAACTTATCCAGACAAGGACAGCAAAAGCACATCCTTGACAGAGTGCTCACCCTACCAAATGTCAAGCTCTTGCTCCAAATCATGGAGGCTGTAGAGATTTTCAAGAGAATGGTTGTAAGAAATGTTTAGTAGGGAAAAAATATATTTTCTCTATCCCCATTCTGAGAAATTACCACCATTTTGGCTAAAATTAAACCACCACCACCACCCACACCTGACAGAGACATCTGGTATGGAAATTTTCGGCTTAAATGCTCAAAGTTTTGCAGTTATAAAAAACTGTAAACAGGGTCTTATAATGGAAAGTTTGGGGCATCCCTAACTGTAGGCATTGCTATCTGTGCAATCTAGAATAGGAAGTATTCTTATAACATTTTTATTGTATCCTGTGTTTTTTATAGATTAAATAAAATGTCTTAATTAATCATACCAGTAGCAGGATAGACAACAAGGGAAGAGAACTAGTTCTCTGCATCTTCATTAGAAAGACATTCCTCTGATATTTTTTAATTTTACTTTTTAATTAGGATATCATAGCAGGTATTGCCCTCCCCCGCTGACAAGAAGCAATGTGCATTTCCAACAACGGTCAGCAATATCATCCTCTCTAGAGAATCACTTTTGTCACGCCAATAGTTTTTCTATTTACTTAGGAAAATGAGCTTTATTTAAAGCAAGTGGCTGTTAGGGGACTGGAGAGTTCATGGAGTTAGTGGTTTTTCATCTCAAGGTCGTAGTTTGAAGTGGGTGTCAACCAGCAGTGTCTAATATCCTTGTCATCTGATGCAGAGCTGGTGAAGAAGTGAAAAAATATTGAAAAAAAAAAGTTCACATTTTTTAAGAAAAATCTGACAAAAAATTTCAGCCAACTTCAAGTTGTAATGACTATAGAACATGAATTGTAGATGTATGAACAATGAATTACCTTCTTGACTACAGCTGGTTTCTGCAAGTCACAGTTGACATGCTCTGGTGAAATAGATTGGAAAACTTGTAATGCCATTGCCTGTGTGCTCAAAATGTCTGTAGCATATATGGAAATTTAGTTCATCTGCCAACCAGGCCTTGTATTTGAGCACCTTCTTTAAAAACTGGTTTTGGCAATAAAAGCAGCTTAATACAGTTGACAAAAACAGCTAGAGTGATGGCTCTCTGAACAATGCTATGAACCAGAAGATCAGTTCCATTGAATTGATCCTATTTTCAAGCCTGTTCATTTTAATGGTAAATGAAAAATAATTTGGCAAACCCTAACTCATCTGCTTGAAATAAACAAGAACCAGAATTTATCTGTTTTTGACATTTCTTTTCATCCTGAACTAAGAGAAAAAGAGAAGATCATTGAACTTTTTGTGGAACACAAAGTTCTGATAATTTTCCATTTGGAAGTGTCTAAACACTTATTTCATTCAACTGAAAACATTAACACTTTGACATTCCTAAATAGAAATATTTAATATCTATTGGTTGGACTGAATTGAAACTTTTCAAACTTAAAATTGTACTTTCCTAAAGCCTGGTCTATACTGGGAACTTACATTAGGAGACCTACATCTCAGGGATGTGAAAAATCCACCCCCCTAAGCAATGAAGTGAAGCCAGCCTAACTCCCGGTGTAGACAGCACTAGGTTGACAGAAGAATTCTTTAACTGACCCAGCTATTGCCTCTTGGGGAAGTGGATTAACTACACCAACAGGAGAACCATACCCATCACTGCAGTGAGTGTTTACCCTGAAGCACTACAGCAGTGCAGCATTTCAAATGCAGACAAACCCCTAGGCTCCCCATTCTCCAATATGGACCACTTCAATATACACGAGACAACAATTCAGTAACAATGCTCCCTGAGGTTGCTACAATTTGAATAAAGATTACATTTCTTTGTAATGTGAAAAAACTACCTAACATTTATGGCTAGCCATAAGTATCTCAGCAAAGGATACTGACTAGAGATGCAGCTAATATCACATTGTTACCCTTGCCTTACAGGAATCACAGAACTAGTATCAGAGGCCCACATCCTCACAGGTATCTCACTCTCGTTGATGAAGCCTAGCTCGCCAAAGGTATTTTATTACGCAGGAATGTGGGGCCAGATTCTGATCTCAGGTACATTGACTTAATTACTCCACATTTAAAACAGTGAGTTATTGTGGACTGACACCACTGGTGGATCTTAATGCTGTTCTACATTGTGCTAGTGTGCACCAGGTAGGGTGTAAATCTTATTGCGCACCAGCGTGTTGCACACTAACAATTTGTGTGTGGACCCTGATGGCATGCACAATCAATTCCCTGGCGCACATTGACGTAGTCCTGTTTCACTTAGTACTATGTCCATATGGATTAGGGAATTTAAAGTGACTAGTTAGTGAGCAACATGCTGATGCCCACTAAAATTTATATCCCAGCTGGTGCACGCTAACACACCATGTAGAACAACACTGAGATCCACCAATGGTGTCAGTCCACAATCACTCATTGTTTTAAAGCAAGCCTTATGATAGAAATTCTATGTAAATTTTGGCTCTGATTGGTTTCAATGGAAGCCAAGGAAATGTATCTCAGGAAAGTACTTGGATCTAAAAGTGGGTGATTTATATGTAATACCAGATTTGTTTCACTTGACTTATAATGAAACAAGAAAAAAGTAACAAATGTTGCAGCACCATTTACCAAAGTCATTTTCTCTTTTCCATTATAAGAAGCATTTAAGTATCACAAGAGGAACTATGAAGCATCATTATATGTCTATATAATCAATTATATTATAGTCCCCTAATTACAAATGTCTACACTAGGAAACGAGAGATGGATTGGGGTTATGTCTTAAAAGAACCCCAAACCATTAACTCAATAGGGAGCTATTCTCTTAAAAAAATGTTTTGCTTTACTAAAAGAAAAAGCAAGACAATAGAAAGATTAGCTACCAGATTCAGTAAATATGAGTTATTCCTAAATTGAATCAGATGAATCACTGCTTATGGTAATAGTAAACAGTTTGAGATTCATATATTATCTAATGAAGCATAACCAAACGCAGTTATTATATTGAGTAACTGTAGCCAGTGTACTTTCATTCACCTTAAAATGTAAAAGTATTTATTTTCTTAAAGCCAGGAATAAAAGTTTACAATCACCAATTGCTACTAGGATATCTGATTCATGAAAATAAAAGGGCTGTCCTGAAAAGGTACTAGAGACAGAGATATAAAATGAATATCTAATACCACAATTTTTTGCATAAGTGAGAACATCCACAAAGACTGCTCTAAAACATGCTTGTTCACCACTGCCAAAGCCCTAGGGGTATGAAAGTGAAGCTTTAATCTTGTAAATATAAAATAAATACATAAAAATAAATCACAACATGAAAGCTAGAGCTCATTAAAAATTCTTAACATTTTCAGAAGGTTTTTTTTGGTTGAGAAATAGGATTTTGTCAAGAACAGAATTTTGTGCAGAAAAAAATTTACATTTTTGTAATTTTTTTTTTCAAAGTGGAAATCAATCATTAAAGTATATTGCAAGAGCTAAACTCTCTACAACAGGGGTCAGCAATGTTTGGCACGCGGCTTGCCAGGGTAAGCACCCTAGTGGGCCAGGCCAGTTTATTTACCTGCTGATGTGGCAGGTTCAACCGATCGCGGCCCCCCACTGGCTGCGGTTCGCCGTTCCAGGCCAACAGGGACGGTGGGAAGCCGCGGCCAGCACATCCCTCGCCGCCTCACGCCGTCCCATTCTTTTGAATGGTCCTGTTAATTTTTCCATACATGTTGGTTTTCCATTTCTTCCCCCAACCCCCAATCTTCCATTGCTTTCTGTTTTATATTCATCAGTGGTAACTGGTAAACATTAAGCTATAGTATTCACCATACTGCACTCACCTTTCCCACCTTCTCCATAGTAGCTCAGGAAAATGCTGCCTCTTCAGCATAGGCAACACAACCCTCCTTTTTAGATGTACATACATGATATGTGCACACACAGATCAGAACCTCGCAGGAACACAATTTGACATTTCTTCTTAAACAAAATACTTGTTTTTCCTCCTATTTTCTGATGTACAATTGATGACAGAGTATTAAGATGACATACAAAAGATTAAAGATCATATCTGAGCAGATGAATGAAAATTCCTTGGCCTTAATTAGAACTGTATGAATATTGGGAGGTTTTATTTTTTCAGTTCATTACCAATTCCAACAAAGGAAAAAAAAAAAAAAAAAAAAAAAGGGAATGACCCAAACAGTTTTGTTTTTCCCTAAGTGACTTTTTTATTTCTTCCAATTACTGGTGAATTAAAAGTTAAACACAAAATTAATTTAGGGATGAATGAAATGTTTTTTTAAAAATAAAAATTAAAATATCTAGATGGAACTGACTTATTCAGACCCTTCCGCCCCACCACAACATGAACAGTTTGTGAAACATTTAATTTTTCCCAGATCTGCATTTTTTTGCAGAAAAATGTTTTGGCTGAAACCTTTCACGCAGTACTAGTCCCAATGTTCTTAAATAGAAATAAAAGTGATTCTCAATGTGGGCTTAATTCAAAATCCACTGAAGCCAGTGAGACTGGATTTAGCTCATGCACCTTATAATACTAGAAAAGCTAATGAAGTATTCATCTTTCTCATGTTTTCCTTCCACTGTGTTCTTCCTTTGCATTTTTTTTTCCTGCTCACCATCAGCAGCCTCCTTGGTTTTGCTTGATGCAATAAAGGATGTTTTCTCTTCTCCATTTGCTGCATCAATATTGCAGGTCTCCAGGGGAACTTTTACACTGGAATAAGAAACCAGGAGCACAGCTGTGGCTGGCCTTGGCCAGCTGACTTGGGCTCACAGGGCTAAAAATTGCTGTATACATGTTCAAGCTCAGGCTGGAGCCCAGGGTCTCGGGTCCTCCTCCCGCACAGGATCCCAGAAATCTCACATCTACACAGCAACTTTATATCCCTGCAACCTGAGCTGTACATCAGCTGATCCAGGCCAGCCATGAGTGCTTAACTGCTATGTAGATGTACCCACTAGGCTACTAAATAGGAGATTTTGATGGGAGCAAGACCTATCTCCATAGATATTCCATACAGAATATTGTAAATTATAGGCAAAGAGCAACTTGAATGGGACCCCAACTCTACCCACTTCTCCCCAACATCTGCACCAAATCACCTTTTTCTTTAAGATATTGGTGAGTTTTACAATTTTATTTCTCTTTCAAAGCTCAGTACTGACCTTTTATTTTAAAGCTCTGTCCCATTTGTTTTCTTCATTTGCAAAGTCTTTCTCCAAATTTAGGTGCACAATGGAATCCCAGTGTTGAGTTCCTTCAATTGAAGGTGAGACTAGAGCTCTATGGGTCCTTTCCAGCTGGACTGTGCCCATTTTTCTTTAAACAGTTAAAATTTATTTTCAGAAATGTTGGCATGAAGGTAACAGAGTTTCTTTTATTCCATCCCTGTGAGTAACTTCTCTGATGCAGTCCCATCTAAATTCGGTCATTGGATTGTCAATGACGAGTTTCTTTGGTCTTTGTTTTCTTTAATGATGGCAACTTCTTCTCCCTCCTAACTTTTAGCCTTCCAGCCAGATAATACTTAGTTCATACAAGTTCTTTGCTGGGTGTGTCAAAAGAGTTTAGCACAGTGGGCTTAAAATAATACATGATCATATTATTTAAGACGAAAGCCCAAAGTCCCAAGCAAAAACAAAATACAAATGGCTATTTTCATGTATTAACATCCTCTGGAATTTTCTGACAACTTTTGAAAGTTTTCCTCATAAAATTAAAATGATAGATGATTAGATATAGATAGGATTTTTTCCAAGCGGAAAAAAGTTAGAAAGCAGTAAAGTGTGGGATAGTGGTGGTAGTGGGGGAACACTTTTCACTTTTAAATAACTTTTAAAAATGAAAGTATTACTTTTCTCTCTGAAAGTGCCACTTACATCCAGTGTGACTGCGTTCCAACTGAAAAGTAAAAAACAAACAAAAAAACCACCCACACCCCCGATAAGAAAGTAGGGAAATATTCCACACTTTGACTGTTCAGTGTTGTCCATCTGGCAAAAGTTAAAAAACATCAAAGTGGAAAAAATCCCTCCCTCAAAAAAAATTTCAAAACAAAAACATTCAAATAATAGACTTTGGGCTTTGCAGTTCTGGCTCTAAAATAAGCTAGAGCTATACCATAGCAATTTAAAAACAACCAGCTAAAAATCACGATATACTATGGTTCTTGGTAAATATATACCAAATGCATGCAGGGTTGTGGGCATCCTAAACTCTCATGGTCTTTAATATGAGATGGATGTGCTGAGTCGCTAGCAGGTTTAATCTTCAATCGACTCTATATGGCTAATTAAGTTTAAAGAAAAAAAGGACCAAGTATTATAATTAGTTACAAGAATAGTATGGAAATCCCATTTATTCAGCTGCTCAATTTTAAATGCAAAGGGCAATGATTTAAATTTTGAAATAAAAATCTCATTAGGAAGCGACATTGTAGGGCACTTTTGATCTGATCGCCAAGATGATAAAAATCTATAGTTTATAACAGGAAACTTTATAATGAAGTATGTGATACGCTGTTCATTGAACTGAACAATGTTATGAAAACATTGCAGTGTTCAGTCACATTTGGGAACAGTTATTCGTCTGCAGTGAAGAATAGACTATATTGATAAAGGAAGTCAGGATTATACTCAACAGTCTATGTTGGGATATCGAAATTTATGATCTTTAACCCTAACTTACTTGGATTTTAACCCAGCCTCTAATATTGGGAACAAAGTTAAATATGGGCACAATTAAATGTGGCCTTATGGTCCATAGTTAAATGCTTCACTCTCTCATTCATAGATGTCAAGGAGAGTCTTCTAAACAGGTGCAATTCTGGACACAATTAATTATGTCGCAATAAGCCTTTTTCTTTAAAAGAAGTAGATGTCAGAGTAAGATACTCAATCACCACAGGTCATTTACCTGCAAAATGTTTTAATTTAACAGGCGTAGAGATGATCCATTGATTCATAGCGTAGAATTTTAGATTATAGTTTATGATTCAGTTTGTGGCTATTATAGCTCAGATTTGTTTAAAACCCATTTTAAAAGTGAAGCAGGCTTGAAAGTCTTATGAAGAGTGGAATTCACCACTGAGTAACTTCTACTGAAAGAAATAAGAATATTGAAATAATATCTTTGAAAAGACACTATTGAATTACTAATACCTGCATATCTGTCATTCCAATTACTCCACTTGCACTTAGTGCCTTTCAGATTGTAGATTCTGAGGCAGATATTGCAACCCCAGTGTATCAGTACAGCATCTAGTACACTATTGATCCTACCACACTTTAAACCAAATTGGGGGTGGGGGTGCACACCAATTACTCTGTTTAGTGTTCCAATTCCCAGAGAGTGTTAATATACATATTTTTAAGTAAACTGAATGTGACTAGGCTGAATGGACTTTCTGGAGAGAATACCCAGGAACTCTGTCAGGTGGCCAAAATATTTAAACTTGTCTTTTTAATCGTGAACAGAGTGGGTTAAGAGAGCGGATCCAAGGTATTTAGTGCCCCCCACTTTTTGTCATGGCCCTTTGACCTATTAATTTATGACTAATGCAGCACTAAAACACTAGATGCACTTTGAGAAATTGTTATATCTGAACACTAATTTAAGTAAGATAGCATGGTTATATCAATCTAGACCATGGACAAGGCAAATCTTTGGGTCCTAATGCTTCAGAACTTGGTAGAAGATTAATCCAAACTTTGTGACACAGGTCGTCACTATTTTCCAAACTTGGCTGCCTAATATTTGGTACCACAATTCACATTTTGACACCTTTTTACGTTTCCTGAATTTTAGAGGTGCTGATCACCCATAGCTTTGAATGTATCAGTTCCAAGGTTTCCCTTAGCATGGTGTATGCTTTCAATTATTTAAGCTCTTTGATGAAAGAGAACCATGTATATTTCTGAGGGTAAGACAAACAAAGCCATTAACTGTACATGAATAAATAAAAATTAAATACATCAGATAAGTAACATTACAAATAAAGATTAAATACAATTCAAACAGATTTAAAACTATTTAGGCTCTTTAGCTAACCGCTATGAGAAAAACTGTGAACAATCACTGGATGGAGTTAGCTAGTTTCAGTACTATTAGCAACTGATCCACGTTTGTGAGAAAAGGCAGTGTATGATCAGCAAATCAATGCTTTTTCAACTACAGTAAGGAAACAGTCAATGGCAGCTTTAGCAAATAGTCACTCTTACCATGACAAATTTGACATGAAGAATATAGTTATTTCCAAATGTATACAAAAAAGGAACATAATAGAAACTCAGCAAGTACTCATTAACAAAGCAATCCTCTATAGTGAAACCATAGTATAGGAGACCTTAAGCCTGAAAACAGTCTAACTAAAAATTCAGTAAGACACAGAACATAAAGAAATGAAAGAATAGGGACAAACAAGAATAGCACAGAAGGCAAGAGGAAAAGCTATTAACCATGGAGCTCACTCACTATATTAAGAATCTCCACATTCAGCAGCACATTCTGGGTAAAGACAAATACAATATTTTACTGGCACATTATGCTACCCAAGTGTTGTCAAATTGTAAAACACCATCACCGATAAATGGACATCATTAAGTTTTTGAAATACAATGCAAACATATCAATATGATTATTAAACTTAACCAACATGCATTAATTTATACAAAAATACATAGTCTAGTTCTGATAGCAACCCATGTATACTTCTCTCATCATTTATTGTTAATCCTCACTGCATGCAAGACTGAAGGTGAAACACACATGGGAGCTGCAGGTGCTTCACTGAGCTAATGTCCAAACTCACCCTTTTCAGGGATTTGGGTTTAATGGTTTGTTCTGTTGTTGGTTTTGAGTTACATCTTTCTTTTCTTCTTCCCTGAGGTTGGCTGTTCCTCAAGTTTCCCTATAGGACTTCATCTATCCTAATTCCTTCTGGCCCAGAGACACTCCCACCCTCTTTATTCTCAAGGTTGGAGCCAACTAGATACACCTGTCTATATAACTCATCAGTAATTACCCTCAATCTTAACACAAGTTGGAGTTTAGCACCTAAGCCTAGGTGACTCTGCAGAAAAAAAACCCTATATGCCTACATAGGGTCTTAGAACCAGCCACTGTGAGAAAATCCAGATTTCCACCCCACCCAAGTTCTTGGTTTTCATCTTCAATGTTCTAGATTGGCTAGGACCTAGATATCTGAGAAAAAAAAAATAGTGTCCCAGTAAGAGGCTAGGAAAGTGAATCTGAGAACATTATGTCTGATGGAGGCTAAAATTAAACTACTTTGGCCCCAAGGCTGAACATTCTCCATGGAAGTCACTGTGGAAGTCACCAATCCTGGAGATCAGTTTAAGCTTGAGTCTTGTCACCTTCAGTGCAAACTTTAAGACTCCTCTCTTTTCACAGTCCATCAATACAAGTGATTGCAAAAAAACCAGCCAACATAACCCTGGAGATAAGTGGTGGTATTATGTTTAAGAATACAGACTGATGGAGTAGGTAGACCGTGTGGTCCATACAGTCAAAAATGTGTTCCTTAATTTTTTCCCCCGAAGTTAAAATACTACTATTGTATTGGGTATGTTATAAAAAAGGCTAGATCAGGATGGGTAAATATACAACCAAAAATATCTCTTGGAAGTATACATCTCTACATTGATGTAGCATGCAAACATTTTCTTATCCATTGTATACATGTTTTGTTCATTCATGTTTGTGTCTGTCTTCAACAGTCCAAGAGTAGTACGGGGGAGGGGTGGGGAAGAGGGATGGTAAAAACATTTTTCCACTTTAACAAGCTATATCAGGTCAGATACCCAAGCATTAGCTTCCGTTATAAAATTTAAACAGAAGATAAATGAGCTCAGAGCATTTTATGATGTCTTAGTGCATTTCATTGCTACAACACAGCATGAATCACAGGAGAAACATGAAATTAAAATTATTTATTGTCAACCAAGTTAAAGGAAACCACAAAGGAAAGATCATCTCCATGTGTCCAGACATAATAGTTTTTACCTTTACAGAACATCTCCAGGATTAGATGTTCTTTGATTATAGTCTGTTTCATACATAGTTCTCCACACATCGTTTGCCTTTTGTATCCCATGTCTTCAGGAGGCAAAGGTCCCAGAGCAATGCAGAAAGGGAACATGTTGGCAAATCATCAGTTTTAGACTTATTTAAATTAACAGTATTGTTTGCATTTATTATATAGGGAACTCACAATGAGCCAAGCCCTATGCAGTGGAATAAGGGGATATCATGTCCTCTCCCTTCCCTGCTCAATTACTGCCTAGATTAGCAGTCAGCCTCTCAGTCACAATTTCTTTTTGCAGCGCCATGGCACACACGTATAGGGTGAAGAACAAAGCTTGTCCCATCCTGCATAATGATCAGGCTCAACTTTTATTGCAAGGTCCAAAACTATTTTGTATTTTAACCAAGCCACTGGGAAGAGTCTGGAACGGAATCAACAGAATTTTACTTGCAGTTCAGATAAACCTCCTGTTATCTTCATTTGATTGAAACAAACACATTTGAGACTGACTTGACTGGCAACAGGTCCAGTTTGTAGGATCTTTCATTTATGCAACAGAACAAATAATTGAAATTATGAGATAATCATAGAGTTTGCAGTTACCGTTCATTCAAGGATTTTAAAAGCCTTTTTCTAGTATTAGCTAGCACACTCACCCTGTTAGTTGTAGTAATGTCAGGCTAAAAATATGTAGGTTAGCAGAGACATTTTAGACATGGGTAAGTTAAGAGCCAGAGAGGCTGAGAACCAGATTAATAGTACTGAGTCATTGCTCTGCATTGCACGGTTTTAGGAACCTACATTTCAATGAATGTCACTAAGTCACTTCTGAAAGTGGGATTTACCCATCTAAGTAACTTAGGCTTTCAAATGCTGAATGGAACAATGACTAAAATATATTTAGGTATCTGGCCTTAAGTGACTTGTTCAAGATCATATAGAACAGGGGTCGGCAACATTTGGCACGCGGCTCGCCAGGGAAAGCACCCTGGCGGGCCGGGCCAGTTTATTTATCTGCTGATGTGACAGGTTCGGATGATCCCGGCCCCCACTTGTCACGGTTCGCCGTCCCGGGCCAGTGGGGGCAGCTAGAAGCGGCGCGGGCAGAGGGATGTGCTGGCCGCGGCTTCCCGCTGCCCCCCATTGTCCCGGGACGGCGAACCGCGGTGAGTGGGGGCCGCGATCGGCCGAACCTGCCGCGTCAGCAGGTAAATAAACTGGCCCGGCCCGCTAGGGTGCCAGTGTGCCAAACGTTGCCGACCCCTGATATAGAAAGTCAGTGGCAAACCTGAGAAATAGATCCAGCTTTATAAGTGCACCTCAGGTTAAAAAAATTGTGTATAGTATGAATCAATATGTTGTTGGAGGGAAATAAAGAGAAATTGCTTTTCTAGCTAGCAGTCTGTTTACCAGTAAGACTGCCCAGCAGACAGATCGAAAGTCCCTATCCTGGACAAACAGTACTGCCACCAAGCTTATGCAGTGTTAGTCACACAGATTGCCCCATGAGGTTGCATGTCCCATTTCAATGGAAGTCAGCAGAGGATCAGTATTACTGACAAAAGAAGCATTTGACATTCATTGTGTGAGCCTGTAAACTTCAGCATTGGCCACCAACCAGCAATTATTTTGTTAGAAAGTTGAAGTAAACCATATCACTTTCCAGTAAGCCTTTATTTCTTCCTATCAGAAATTAGAAAGATACAAATAAACCTAAGATAAATAAGAAATGGGAATTATCTTGACAGGATTTCTAATTTTTATTGTAGAGAGTACCAAAACTGCAGAGTTCAGATCCAAAATAGAATGCTTACAGAGATTGACAGGTACTCAGGAATACAGGCCACTGCTTAGGCCTCTCTCTGATATATCAAAATTGTTGCAATGTGCCTCAGTTTTCCATCAAGAGCAAGCTGGAGAAGTGCCACTCCTCCAAAACGGTTTCAGATGTAAACCGATGTACAGTATCCTTTACAGCAACACTTCTCAACCGGGGGTCCGCAAGCTCTTTCAGGGGGGCCACGGGGCCTGAGGCTGACACCCAGATCGCGAGTCCCCTCCCTTCCCCCCTGCGCAGGGCTGAAGTCAGGAGGTGCAGGGCTGAATAAGCCCTGATTCCCGGTGCCCCCCGCGGGGCTTAAGCCCGGATCCCCGAGTCCTGGTGCACCCTGCAGGGCAGAAGTGCCGAGCCATGGGCAGAGTTGGGGACATGGAGTACATTGCCCCCCGCCCCAACTGCAGTGCAAGAACAGGACAGTCCCGGGGACAGCTCCCCACCCTCTGGCCAGGTCAGAGGCAGGAACTGGGAAGCCAGAGGCAGGCAGTGAGTTCGGGGCAGCTGCTGCTCTGGTGGTGCCATGGAGCAGGCAATGGCAGCGTTCCTATCTCTTCTGCTGGTGCCCCGGGTTCAGGGCCGGCTCCAAGCACCAGCTGAGCAAGCTGGTGCTTGGGGCGGCAGATTGTTCGAGGCGGCATTCTGCCCAATCCTAGGGCGGCACGGACTTTTTGTGTGTGTGCGCGTGTGTGTTCAGCTCCGGCCGCCCTGTGGGGGGCGGCGGCGTGGAGAACCAGAGCACCCTGCAGGGAAGTCCTCTTCCTTCCCTCCCCGCCGACCGGAGCCCTCGCAGCAGGCAGCAGTGCAGCGGGAGGGGCCGCGTGGCAGCACCCCTGCTGTAGCCCTGGCTGCCCCATTCTCTCTCTCTCTCCTGCCCACTCCCCCCCTTTCCCCAGACAGTCCCCCTGCACCCACGCTCCGGCCGCACCTCAGGTTTTTTTGTTTTTTGGGGGGGTTTTTTGCACCCGCTTGGGGCGGCCAAAAAGCCAGAGCCGGCCCTGCCCAGGTTGAAGCTGCTCCTCAGCTTCCAGCCCCCTTTGCTCACACAGCCAGTAAGAGCTGCCTGGACAGGGAGACAAGGCTCTGTGGCTGGCAGAGCCCTTCGGGGAACAGGGACCTCAGGGGAGCCCTTTCAGCACACAGCCCCTAGCTATCCCCCTCCTTGCACCGTGAACCCCCCCCCCCCCCCCGCACACAGCCCCTAGCTATCCCCCTCCTTGCACCGTGAACTACCCCCCTGCCTGCACATAGCCCCAGCTACCCCTTGCCTGCACCCTGAGCAACCCCCTGCGCACACAGCCCCTAGCTACCTCCTGCCCACACCCTGAGCAACCCCCCTGTGCACACACAGCCCCTAGCTACCTCCCTGCCCGCTCCCTGAGCAACCCCCTGCGCACAGCCCCTAGCTACCCCCCCCCTGCACCCTGAGCTACCCCCCTGCCCGCACCCAGCCCTGAGCACCCCCCCTGCCCGCAAACAGCCCCTAGCTACCCCCTGAGCTGTTTTCAAACTTTTTGAGCTAAGCCCCCACCTTTGAGTTATAATTTTTGGTTGTGCCCCCCACCACATGCACAGTCAGAGGCTAAGCGGCCTGCTGAGGTGAGTCAGGGGGTAGAGGTGGCACTCCCCCCTGAATCCTGCTGCATGGAGCTGGCCCAAGCCCCGCTGGTCCTTACCCCCCAAAAACAATTACACCTATGCCCAAGGCCCCTGCCCCGAGCCCTCCCGCCTCACCCTGCCCCTGCTGGGCCCTGGAGTTTTTAATAGCATGGTGGTGGGAGGGGGCGGGGAAGGCTCAGGGGGAAAAAAAAAAAAGGGTTGAGAACCCCTGCTTTACAGTCCTAACACAAAAGGGCCCTGATCCTTTGTGTTACTGCAATACAAATTAACAAGGATTTGGTTGTCACAAATAAATGTATAGTTTTGCACAGTATTTTCCATTTAAAATGTTTGGCCATCACTGGGATTATAGGATCACTAAAAATGCTTCCTCATATATACTTCTCCCCCCCCCCCCACCGGCCTTTTTCTTTTTAATACTGAACCTCTGAGTGTACACTTCTGCTTACAGCCCCAGAAACAAGTACTCTTAAGCCAGCCAGTATCACTCATTTCAGAATGTCCCCACTTTGTGCACACAAGCCTATTTATGAATGAAGATTTCAACAACTGTGACACTACTAGGGACTATGAATGGCACTGGTATAATCAATAGCCAAAGGATTCTACTAAACAAGCTGTCTTAACAACAAAAATCCTACAACCAGGCACTAGTAAACACACAAATAATACTGAAACATTTTGTCAGAAGGGGATTTGGGGCATATTCTAACCCTTTTTCTTTGGCTGCATAACAGGGCAGCCACCTTGAGTACCTGCCACATGCAAAGCGGTGGTTCTGCAGCAGTCTGTTTCTGTTTCCCTTCTTCAGAGTCCCTGAAAGTCTCCACACAGTCTCTTGTAGCTAAGACCATGCCTGCCTGGGGCCAGTTTAATAACAGAAACTCTTCATAGTGATCCTCCCGGTCAAAGAGCCTCTTGCTCATTGCAGCTCTTCTCTTCCATAGCTGCTTCCTCCCCTAATTTCCTGTTCCCCTCTGGCTTTATATAGGCAACACCTGTCCTCTATCAGGCATCCTTGAGGCTGATAATGAGGCACAGGTCGGCTGGAGTAGTTCTATCAAAGGGCTAAGTCCACCCCACAATATGCTATATCAAAGGGAGTTGCACATATGAGTTTCCAAAGTACAGAACAATATTGTCTATTGAAAATTTATTTGCTTCTGCAGTGACACGAGAATGTGAGTGAAATGGTAGTTACTGGTGTAACCCTTCTGCCAGGTGGTTTACAGCAGCAAAAAGGGCTGGGTTTTATACAGCTAGGGCACCTCTTCACAAATAGCTAAACTGATTCAACTCCACCCAGATAGCTGAAGAAACTAAATACACCCTCCCTTAATGCCCTTAACAGACAGAACTTCTCCACTCACAAGCACTCTGGGATTATATACAAGCAAAGAAATCTTTTTTAGGGGGAAGAGAATAAAGTCATAAACTTGAGAAAACAATATATGCAAATAAACAGTAAACAGCAAAATACAGTATCCCCCATTTTCTAATCACTTTAGCAGGAAGCTAATTCACTTCCCATGTACCCACAACTGGCATATCCTTGACTGAACAACCTCCTCCATCCACCAAACCCCACTCATGATTTAGATCAGGCAGTAGTAGTAGTCCAAGTGACTCTTTACAGGTCTGCCTCCAACCCCAAGAGAGCTGCTTGCTTGGTCTGATCTGGAAGTACTCCTAGCTAACCCACTTTAATAATTCAGCTTTAATAACGTGCCTCACCAGAATCCATACTGTTGTTCTCCTCTGTACTATCACAGTAAAGTCCTCAGTGTACATCATTTCTTGCAGCAAAGTCTCCACAAAAGAAGAGCCAAAAGCACTCAAGAGGAGCCAAAAAGCACTCTCAAGTAGAGTTTTGGTTACTTGAAAACCAACTCTCCATCATAAAGCCTCTTCCCTTCACCAAACTTTTCTGTGAACGTCCTGCTACCCCCACAAAATCCAAGTTCATCTATATTTATGGTGACCTCTTAAATGCCACTGGTGGAATTGTGGGTACACTGTCTATGCAAATGAAGCTCTCTATGGCAACTCTTTTCCCTTTTCATCATTGGGGGAGTAGGGAGGTCTTTCTCCTCTAGAACTTGAGGTCACAGGGCTTACACTGGTATAATTAAAGACCTTTAACTTAATGGTTATAGCTTGGTGAAACCTAAGTTACATGATTTACCCACCATTCAGCTGGTTGTGACAATAGCACATTTATTGTAAAATATTGCTAAATACATGAAGGGGGGGGGTAATAGAGTATCAAAAACATCTTGAAATTAACCATTTTAACTCTCTTTTTGGAAAAGAGACTTAGGAATACAAGTTTTATTGATGAAAATAAAACTTACACATGCACCTGTTTTAGTTTATACAACTGTAAGGCAACCCTTGGTAGCACGAGAGGCATTTAGATTAGAGTCATTGGCTGAAGTAGTCTCCTTTAATCAGGTCTTAATTCCCACTTTCCACTTCTCTGTGTTCTTTCTTTGACATTTCATCTATACCCAATTATAGTTCATCAAAAGATCAAATGCAGATAATTAACGGATCACATGTAAATGGGCTAGTTCTATAAAGTGAATATTCTAGCACATACTCCTCACATATTAAGCTATTGCCTTGAGTCTTCATTACAGAACAGTACAGCAGCTTGCTTTCAAATACAAGAGTGCCTGTGCTACATTTGTTAAAGAACTATCAATTACTGATGGCACTGGTTTCTCACCAGTTACTTTTACCATGTCTAATTTATTATTTTCCACTAGATTTTGTTATTTTCATTATCATAATTGGGAGGTACAGTTGAAAATAATGAATTGCCATGTAGCAATAACTTGCTCCTGATCAATGTACTGTAGTGTTCTCTACAGGACAATATTGTGTATAGAGGACTAGGATTCTATTCTATTCCCAGGTTTGCCATTGATCTGCTGTGGAACAATGGGCAAATCGCTTCACCTGTTTGTGCCAGTTTCCCAATATATAAAATTGGGCTAATTATACTTACCTTCAGTGTCAAAGCTCTTTGACATCTATGAATTAAAAAAAAAAAAGTAAAAGTAAAAACTATGTAAGAGCTAAGCACTACTTATTAGTGCAGGGGTCGGCAATGTTTGGCATGCGGCTCGCCAGGGTAAGCACCCTAGCAGGCCGGGCCAGTTTATTTACCTGCTGACGCGGCAGGTCCAGCCGATCGCGGCCCCCACTGGCCACGGTTCACCGTCCTGGGCCAATGGGGGTGGAGGGAAGCGGCGCGGGCGACGGATGTGCTGGCCGTGGCTTCCCACCGCCCCCATTGACCTGGGATGGTGAACCGCGACCAGTGGGGGCCGCGATCAGCCAAACCTGCCATGTCAGCAGGTAAATAAACTGGCCCGGCCCGCTAGGGTGCTTACCGTGGCGAGCCGCGTGCCAAACGTTGCCAACCCCTGTATTAGTGTATCTAGATCCAAATTTCTGACCCTCCCAAGGTTGAGTGTTTCTTCCTTAAGTTTTGGTTCAGGACTTTCTCTAATGTCAGCCTAGAAAAACAGCAAACCTGTGAATAGTGTACATCATTTCCTTCTTAGCATACAATGGAGACTAGAGCATAGTCTGCGATGGCCTATCATTTGTTTTAACTAAGTAAAAAAAAAAAACTCCCTTGTGTATGGCTCATTATTTAAAAGATATTCAGAGTACTGTATAAACTGTCACTAAATGACACAATCAGAATTCTCCTAAAACCTAAACAAATTATTAAAGCTAATGTTAAGAATATATAATACATATGTTAAAGAGTGTCTGTACGTCTGGGTATAGTGCTTAAATTATCCAAAAGTACAAAGATTGGTTTAAAAGTGATACAATACATATAGTACATAATCAACAATAACCCAGGTAAGAATAATAAATTTAGTGATACAATTTAGATATTGGCATCGAAATATTCGGGTACATCACGCATGAAAAGTTATACAGAGCATTGGTTGTGGAAAGCAAATATATAAAAGAGTGAAGATTTCCCCTCAGTAATTGAGAGTTTAGGTAGGTTGTCCGCCAGAAAATACAATCCATCAGGGAAATATTTCAGTTACTTTCTTGACTGTGCTTCTCATTGGTACTCCAGCTCATCTCTCCTGGTATCGTCGATGTCCGGTGATGTCCATCGACCACCCGATGGTGTCCGACACCATGAGTTGCAGCCTCAGCCAAGTGTAGCACTGACCAATTCCACATTCCTGCAACACTCGCTCATTGCTGGGATCCCATATGCCTCTGATCGAATGATCAGAGCATGAGTTTGAGCCTAGTAACCCCTAATGCTCAAGATGTCAGCCAGAGTGGAGTATTTCTCCACCTTTTGAACTAAGGTGTCGCGGAAAGCTGGGGTCCTGTTCTAAGTTCCCTGCAACAGCCTTTTGAGTGCCGCACAGGTGCTCAGGAAACCCACCCAGCCAGGATCTGCTGTGGCCAGGGGAGGGGGCGCCTATCTCATGGCCCAGCCCTGGATCTGCGGCAACGGTGAGAGGAGCCTCTCCCCTCCTTGCCCAGGTACTGCTGTGGGGAGAGAGAGCTTGGGGGTGTCCTCTTTCCCTGCCGTAGCCCTGGGACAGCCTGCATCCCAAAACACCCCTCCCCACCCCCACCCCAGAGCCCGCAGCCCCAGCCAGAGACCTCATCCCCCTGTACTCCAACCCTCTGCCCCAGCCCTGAGCCCCCTCCCACACTCTGAGTCCCTCGGACTCACCCCCACAACATGAATTTTGTTATGTGTCACACATCACCTCCATATTGGTGCACATAAAATTAATTCCCCACATGTGTGGGAAAAATTAGAGAGAACACTGGGCCTGTTCTTGAAAGGAACTGTGACATCCACCATAATGATCTTCTTTTGGTCCTTGTTGGTGATGAGAATGTCAATTCACTGTTCATTCTGGGGATGGTGGAGTTCATGGCCACCTTCCCCACAGGTGGCGGAATGGCTCTGATTAGGCGATCTTGAATAGCATTGTCAGTTACACAAGATGTCGGGTACTGTCTCGTTGGTATAGCCATATTTCCTGCATCATTTGTCTTGATTGCAGTGACAGATGGCTCCATTCACCAGTTGAGCCAGGACCTGTGGTTGATCCTCCAGTTGTAAAAAATCTGGTGAAGCTGCCGCCAGGAAGGAAGTGGTTGCTGGCATCTCACTTGCATGTCACCTTGAAGGCCTTGCCCTGGTCCAGCTTCTGATTCAGGTTATCCACATACTGCCCAGCAGATGGTATCTTTCAGGGTCCTCTCCAGCATGGTTCCAGTTCTTGGAATGATGACTGTGTGCTCTGTATTCTTCACCTGTGGCACCAGGACTCCCAGCTCCTGACGTTCCTCGCAGCACATCCAGTGGCAGCCAATATGCTTCTTCAGTCATCAGGTAGCATTCAAGCACAAGTCCAGAGTGAAGCAAAGTCTCCCCCATCTCTTCCAAATTTGCCTTCCAGTGAGCCGCTCAAATAGGCGGTGACATCTTGGTTTGAAGGGGTTCTAGCACATCCTGCATAGCACTCTCCACAGTGTTCCTCGCCATGACATCCAGGCATGTCAGAAGGTAAAAGGCGTGAGTGACCACTGCAACATCACTCAGATCAGCCATTTGAGGGATGTTGGTGCTGCTCTGCCTGTGCAACATGTACACCAGCTCATTGCTGGCTCTCTGGGGAAGAAATATCCACTTCTTCACTAGGTGCCTGATGGTGTTGCCTTGTTAAGACATGCCTTCACCATGGCATATCCCCTCAGGACGAAGAACATCTTCCTGATCAATTTGAGGACTAAGAGGTATTTCAAAACGGAAGATGTTACCAGAGGATTTCTGGATCCCAATGCTCACTCTGGAGCTTTTAGAGTAAAACTCCTAGAAAGAGAAAGAAAGGAAAATATGTAAGTAACCGAACTTACTATTTACTATATGCTATTGGAATGTCTGTAAATGTTGACAAGAATCGCCTTTCAGAAAAAGGGACCAATATCCTTGTGCTTGCTGCACTGTAATTATGAGATTAAGTGGGAAGACACAGCAAAGATATAAGGGAAAATATCTAAATAATCAACCTTTATTTATATGAACATAGGCCCCAATCCTGCAACTGGACCAATGTAGGTAGGCCCCGGCACACACACGGAGTGTGAGTGAAAATCCACATTTCATTGTTCAGTCCCTGTGAAAGAGCAAAAGAAATTCTGTCTCTGTGCACCACAAGTAAGTTGCACTATATGATCTTTTTCTCAAGACCTTATGTAAGCAACCAAAGAAGATGTTAGAGTTGGTCAAGCAGCAGAGTTGAAGTGCTGGGATTTCAGTAGGAGCTGCTGGGTGCTGAGTGCTTTAGAAAATCTCAGCACTTCATACAAGTGCCTAAATGGAAGCTCAGCAATATGGCCCTGATTGTGATTGCTGAGTACTTTTTAAAATTTGGCCCTTAAAATCACTCAACACTATGGACAGATAGTATGATTGACATTCTATAGCTACAGTAAGGGATTGGCTGAGCACTTAAATGGATCCATTGTTATGATTTTGCAATGTATTTTGATAATATTTTTCTAAAATCTAAAAGTGATTTATATTTTTCTATGACACAAGATAGTTAAAAAAATAAAAATGATCTTTTCTTCATTTCTTTTCCCTGACAGATGTTGAGAGCCATCACGTACATCCTAATCTGTTATTTGCGTGAAACACCCGTTAACTGATATTGAGACAGCATGAAATTAGCTGAACATTAGAAAAATATTCTGGTCCAGTTTTATATCTAATTATGAAGCTGTTGCAAATTCTGACCTTCTATGATCATAACCACAAATATAGCAGAAAACAAAACAGTAAAAGAGAATAAAGCATCAAAATGTCAGCCATAACAGCACCTTCAACCCTGAAGGGTTGGTGTTTATGTATCTTTCACAAGCCCTGCAGTCAAACAAAGCTCCTACTGAATTTAATGGAGGCTATAGGATTTGTCTCAATAGTATGTTTGACTGAGTAAGAAGTGGAGAATTGAGCCAGCTCCCAATACCCCCAAAATCATTGTGTTTCTCTACCTGTAGTAGAGAAGGAGAAATATTTCATTCTAATATTGTGCAGTGTATTGTAGTTCCATTCCTTCAGTACTTAAAGAAAAAACATTCCAATAATCTAATAAGTGAAAAGAAATCACAAGTAGAAGAAATCTCACTCTTACAAATGTCTGGGTTTTTTTGCATTATTGTATTGGTCTGATGATAAAATAACAGCTATATTAAAATGCACTCATTACTATTCCAGAAGATGTATAACCTTATGAAGCGAGAAACAGAGAAAGTCCCAATTATATTTTCTCACTTGTTTAATAAGTGTTAGAGAGGAGATGGTAGAGAGTGCACCTGGTCAATTTTCTAACCAGCTGGTGTTGGGATCAGAGACAAAAACAACACAACACAACAAATATTCTGTAGAGTATTTCAGTGAATGGAGAAAAGTTTCCAGAATGCAAAAGGGGAAGAAAACAAGGCCTATATTTTACAGGTATTTAGGCACTTAAATATGTAGGTGGTTTAGTGGGATTTTCAAAAGTACCTAAGTGAGTTAGGCACCTAAGGATAGAGCCTCAAACTTAGGTGTCTAACCATAGCACCCAGCGATATCCCCAAAAACTCCACTCAGCTGCTGCCTAACTCTACCTAAAGTCCCATGTTGCCTAAATTTCGGCCACTCGAGGCACCTGGAAGCCTAACACACAGTGAAGACCCAATGGGATCCTCAAACTAGGCATCCCTGACTATCTTGCCTATAGGGCACCCATCAGGTAGCTGCACTCAGAGCGTGCCTAACAGCTGGAGGAGATGCCCTTCTTATAAGTTTCAGATGACTGGCTAGAACACACAATCAGCCTGTGAAACCCCTAGGTTCAGGTTCCCTTACTGCATGATGTGGAACAAAGATTTAAACTTGGGTTTCACCCCTGCAAGGAGAGTGTCCTAACAACTTGGGTAACAAATATTCTGGGGCAGGGCTCTTTCAGGCTCTCCCATTGAAACTGTTCTACTGTATATAAATAAATAAATATTAAGTAGAGCAGATGAGTGCCCTAACCATGAAGCTATAGACTCATTCTCACTTTTTTCCTCTGACTCAATGAATGCAAGTTAGGTGTCTAACCAGCATAGGAGCTGATGTAAATCCTACGAGGTGCCCATCTGCATTTTGAGGCATCTACATACCTTTCAGGAATAGCCATAGGGCACAACATACCAGGAATCAAATTTAAAGTAGGTGAACAAACATTACGTGACCAAAGTTGCAAAGATTACTTCCACTGATGACTGTGACGGGTTGGATCACAGAAACCCCCTTGGGAGCTGCCACCCGATGTGCAAAGACTACCCCTGCTCCTGTTTTCCCTGCCAGCTCAGGACTCCAGCACCCTGTCTTGCTGAGCCAGACACTCCCGTCTGGCTCCAGACACAGACCCAGGGTCTGAATCTCCTGTCCCAAAGCTGCAAGTTTACCTGAAAACAGCTCGCAGTAGCGTGCTTGTCTTTAGCACTCAGATGCCCAACTCCCAATGGGGTCTAAACCCAGATAAATCCGTTTTACCCTGCATAAAGTTTATGCAGGGCAAACTCATAAATTGTTCGCCCTCTATAACACTGATAGAGAGATATGCACAGTTGTTTGCTCCCCCAGGTATTAATACATACTCTGAGTGAATTACTAAATAGAAAGTGATTTTATTAAATACAGACAGTAGGATTTAAGTGGTTCAAAGTAGTAACAGACAGAACAAAGTAAGTCACAAGCAAAATAAAATAAAATGCGCAAATCTATGCCTAATCAAACTGAATACAGATAATCTCACCCTCAGAGATGCTTCAGTAAGTTTTTCTCAGACTGGACACCTTCCAGGCCTGGGCACAATTCTTTCCCCTGGTACAGCTCTTGTTGCAGCTCAGGTGGTAGCTAGGGGATTCTTCATGATGGCTTCTCCCCCTCTCTGTTCTCTTCCCCCCTTTATATATCTTTTGCATAAGGCGGGAACTCTTTGTCTCTCTGGGTTTCCACCCCCCCTCACTGGAAAAGCACCAGGTTAAAGATGGATTCCAGTTCAGGTGACATGATCACGTGTCACTGCAAGACTTCATTACTCACTTGCCAGCACACACATATACAGGAAGACTCACAGGTAAATACAGCCATCTGCAGACAATGGGAGTCATCAAGATTCCAAACCATCATTAATGGTCCACACCTTACACAATTACAATAGGCCCTCAGAGTTACATTTTATATTTCTAGTTTTAGATACAAGAGTGGTACATTTATACAAATCAGATGATCACACTCAGTAGATTATAAGCTTTGTAATGATACCTTACAAGAGACCTTTTGCATGAGGCATATCCCAGTTACTTACATTCACTTATTACCGTATTTTCTCTAAAACTATCTCAGTTACATTATATTGACTTATTATCAAGTTTTTATAAAACCATATAGACTGCACAACGTCACACTACGAGGTGCCCATCTGCATTTTGAGGCATCTACATACCTTTCAGGAATAGCCATAGGGCACAACATACCAGGAATCAAATTTAAAGTAGGTGAACAAACATTACGTGACCAAAGTTGCAAAGATTACTTCCACTGATGTATAGTGAAGCCAAGTCTCAAAATAAAAAGTCTTTAAGATAACTATCTTGCTAATAAGGCATTACCAAGAAATAGATGTGAATGACTGCTAGAATAAATATCAGCAAGTCCAGTTTCCAGAGAAAATGACTGATTATTTCACCAGCCTCAAAAAGCTGCATTAGAAGAATCCACCTTATGTCATAAAATGATTTTTCACAGGTCATTTAAAAACAAAGATTTGTATAGTGCTACCTGTTTTCCCCGACTTTACTCAATGCTGTCATAAAACTCTGTGAATCAGATAAGATTTATTAGCCAAGCAAAAGTGATTAAAGCTCTTGACATGTATCATGACACTGAAAATATTCCCACATGGTCTGCAGTATTCCCCTTAGGGCCTGACCCTGCTCTTCTTCAATATTAATCTCAAAACTCCCATTGATTTCAGTCGGGGCCGTTAAATAAATATCATCTTAAATAAGTTTTGACTCTCTTTCAGGCTGTGCTAATAAAATTCCAAGAATTAACTTACTCTTGACATCAATTTCTCTTATGTTGAGATTAATATTTCTAACATCTAGTGCACATGTGAATGTTTCAATCATCTCTATTGCTGAATATTTACTTTCTGCAATTGAAATCAGAGCAGATGTTACTTTTGCAATGTAAATTTAGAATTGGTTTAATTAATTTAAAACAGATTAAATATCCAGGTGACAAAGGTTTTCCTCAGATTTTCTACCCACATTTTCTTATGGGAGTCAATCCTACATTATTCCTATTGAAATCAGTGGGAGTGTAGGGTGTTCAAACTATGTCAGATCAGGCCCCATGGATGAGTGTCACTTTTTCATTCAATCTGGAGTTTTTTCCAAGTCATCTCTGTTTGATTCTTGTTCTTCAGCTCAGAATAAATTGGGCAAATTTAAGGTATATAGGACCCCTTACTCACGAGCATCTGAGGGAGAAATTGTTGGTGCTATCAACTTGAGAAAGGAGAGAAACTGAATGAAAATTTCATATGAAAGACATTGAACCAGATTCTTTCCTCTAATCAGTCCTGTTTACCCCTCCAAATCTCCCACCCCATAATAAATACTGGGGCATCCTCTCTGCACACACCCAATCCCCAGACCCGTAATTAATAGTAGTGCCTCCTGCCCACACACAGATTCTTCCTCCCAGTATTAATCCTGGTGACCCTATATGCACCTTTCACAAATCCTGCTCCTGCTCTCTGAAGAATTTGGTCTCAGTTTCATCTCCAGCTCCTCTGCTCCCTGACTCCCTACTAGTGCTGAATGAAGTTGGGACCATGGGAGTCAACCAATCACAAGGTCAGTTGCCCAAAAATTCCCTGTGACCCCACAGAGTCTGAAAACCGCCAATCGAACTCTACAGCAACCTCTAAAGTTGACAGCCCTGTGAGTGCCTGTGCCCCTGGTGAATATTGTTGCTTCCCAAATTAGTCATCATAACTTTTAAAAAGCTGCAAGAAGCTGGAGTCCTTCCAATAAGAAAGATAGGCTGATCATGACTTATATAAGTTACACTGATCCTGGCATCTGTTGCCTAACATGATAACCGAACAGCTGCTGCAATAACCAAGAACTGTGATGAGCCAAACCAGAGTTCTTGGAACAAAACACTAGATCAGACCGGACCAGTGTGTTTACAAGTTCCTAGGATGTACTGAAAAGGCCACATGGAGGTCAGTTTAGGTGGATATCTCTAGGATCATTAGGAGCCCTATAATTGGTGATGAAGTCAGAGACTTTATATTAGTGCAACAACTGATGAAAGTAACATCATCTGA
Organism: Trachemys scripta elegans; assembly: GCF_013100865.1. Lineage (NCBI taxonomy): Eukaryota > Metazoa > Chordata > Testudines > Emydidae > Trachemys > Trachemys scripta. The sequence goes on from NC_048310.1 coordinate 16,702,588, forward strand.
ATGAATGTAGAAAATTAATAAGTAGTTATATTTCAAGTCCAATATTCCAATATTATTTTTAAGATTTATTACAGTAAAAATTGTTTAATCTATTAACTCTTCAGAGTTGTTAGTAGAGATCTTAGAAAGGCATCAGAAATACTTGCTCTGTGTAAAGGCTGGGTAGGCCACCAATATAAATTGCCAATACAAATTTTGAATAAGCTGAATTTGATATGTAGTTGTGATTTAGGTGTATGATATTTATCCTCCAATAATACCAAATATATATTAAGGGAATGCAAACTGGACTCTTTCACAAATGAATAATATTATCAATATAAGCCAAAGCCTCAGGATCTGGATGACAAAGGCCCAACAATACTAGTTATACACATGAAAACAAACCTTTGTGAAGGAGGAATTCCACACATATAGAAGTTTAAAATTGACACCAGATCCTCACCATGGAAACTATGGAAGATACCTCTCAGGATCCACTAGGTCCAAGAAAACAGAGAGATGAATGAGACACACGTATGAATGGCAGTTTGGCCCAACCTGTAAGAAAATCAAGCTTGTCTGCAAAGACTTCTCCAATTGTTCAAGGAAGACAGATGATCCTTATTGGAGATGCAATACTCAGAAGAATCAACCCATAGTAGGGGGCTGAATGGGAGCAAATTTAGTTTATTCCAGTACAGAACTGTCACTGATTGATATGGCAGCATTCATCTCTCTTTCCACCTCCATAAAACAGACCATGAGGACTGTACTTAAACTACACTGATAGTGGAGATAAGGAAGGCCAGAACCATCCATAGAGAGATACTCTGTTTTCAGAGGCCTCCCTCCATGCTCTGTATCTGAATAGCTCAAACAGAGTTGCACTGACAAGGCCTCCACGCCTGGTATCTGCCTCATGGAATGCATTGGAAGGTATTTAGAAGAACAATAGTACATCCTCCGGCAATGGACGGACAATATGCATCTCCCAACCCTACCTCTCCTCTCCTAGCCCACCCACATGAATGTGGTCATCCCCCAGTTTTCCCATGTTAGGTGCCTTCATTGGATCCAGAAGAAATTTCAAACTCCATTTTGTCTTTCTAACCTCCATTTTGTGTGTCTCTGGCTTCCCTCAGGAATAAGCAGGAATCACTTCACCAACTCTAAGCTGCAGGTCACTTACCATTGGATGGTGTAGATCAGCATTTCTCAAACGGGGTACCCGAGGGTACTCCAAGAGGTCCGCGGGCCCCGCTGATCAACTCCTCTCCCTCCCTCTTTATCAGGGGTCGGCAACGTTTGGCACGCGGCTCACCAGGGTAAGCACCCTAGCAGGCCAGGCCAGTTTATTTACCTGCTGATGTAGCAGGTTCAGCCGATCGCGGCCCCCACTGGCCGCGGTTCGCCATCCCGGGCCAATGGGGATGGCGGGAAGCCGCGGCCAGCACATCCCTCGGCCCGTGCTGCTTCCTGCCGCCCCCATTGGCCCGGAACGGCAAACCGCGGCGAGTGGTGGCCGCGATCGGCCAAACCTGCTGCGTCAGCAGGTAAATAAACTGGTGCTTACCCTGGCGAACCGCGTGCCGAACGTTGCTGACCCCTGATATAGAGGGAGGGAGAGGAGTTGATCTTAACAAAATTCCACACCAGTTCAACACTCTGAGTCTTTCTGAAAATACTGTTTAATATATTTTAGCAAGTTACAGGAAATTTTATTCTATTACTCATGACACTGGGGAAAAAAACTGGACTCCTTTCATATTTATTCAGCCATGATTAATCTAGTTGAATAATAATTTTTAATTTCCATTTCTTGAATATATTTATTAATTTACCTCCTGCCAATACACTGCTCTAGATGCCATTATTTGGAATTTATTTCTGCACTTCTTAAGTATCATTTGCATAATGGAATTAAGAGGTCTGCTCATGAGTATTTGGTTGTGGTACGCTGGACAGAGTGGGTAGGTTGTAATTAGTGGCATCTGGCCTTCAGCTTCATTAATATGCAAATAGAACTACTACAAACTTTGAATGCTTTGCAGTTTCACAACAGTCATGATAGTGTGCATCAGATCTTTCAATGGTGTCACTGTTTCGGTTTTTCTTACTACATATATAGTTGAATAAATATGTATAACTAACTAAATGAATGTCAATTCCCATTTAGCATATGTCAAAGTGTAGCCATTTCTGGGGGGTAACAAGATAGTCATTCTGAACCAGCACAACTCAGGGAAACTTCCAGTAAGAGTGACATGGATTTCCTTTTAATTCTTCCCCCCACCCCTCCTGCAAGGCAGATGAGCTAAAAGTGTATTTAAAGGTAGATAGTCTGAGGTCATTAGAACTCTGATTACACAGGAATCATTTGTTGAAATTAAATCTCAGTTTCAAATGTGAAAATAAAGTGCTCTAATATCCTGCTCCCCCAGAAACAAGGCAGGTAAATTTTGGAAAGTGTTTTCTGTAACGGAAGTCAGAGGGATTCTCTAGGAGTCTGTTCGTGTCCTTTTGACAGATACATGTTTACTGGGGTCATTTTAAGAATTTCCAAGGAGGCTTCTGTGATGAGCTACTGGGGCCTGTAATTGGTCTGGGGAAACAAAATGCCACAGTGTTTGTGGAATGCTGATGCTACACAGCATTGTGCTAAGGACAAGAAAAAAAAAAATCACATCTCTTTCCATACATATGAAATTAAACATAGAACAGAGATGTTAGGATTTTGAAATATTTAACCATATGAATTTTTGCACATTTACACACCTTATTTTCATAGGGAAATACACAGGATATGACCACTTTTTAAGTGGCACTCATGCAGAGAGTACATCACACCAGTTCTCAGGGATATACTGCTATGCTTTGGGGGGCAAGATTGTTGTCTATTGTCCTTGATCATTTCAGAGAGATCCCTTCAGAAAACTATCAAGGTTCTATTTTGACCACTGAGCCACATCTCAGAAATGATAACAGTTCATTTAAAATTTAAATCCCTGTTAATAAAAAAGTGTTGATAGCTCAGTGGTTTAAGCATTTGCTGCCTCCACACAGGGTTGTGAGTTCAATGCTTGAGGGGGCCACTTAGGGATCTGGGGTAAAATCAGTACTTGGTCCTGCTAGTGAAAGCAGGGGGCTGGACTCAATGACCTTTTTGGGGTCCCTTCCAATTCTATGAGATACGTTTTCTTCAGTATAAATATATGGAGATATACCTATGTTTAAGAAGTTTCCCAAAGCCAGTAGCACTAATCACAGAGAAACTGAATTTGAGACTGTAATTAATCCTGTATCATTGCTTCTTGGCTCTATGAGCTAAGATGTGAAAAAAAATATTTAAGTTTAATGTGCTTTTAAAAGTTTAGATGACACAGGAGAATGTATTTTAATTTACTATGCTTTTCTCCTTATAGTAAAAAAAGAACCCCTGGATAGAAAGGAGTTGTGGATTGCTCAATCTCTGAACTTTTTTCCAGGGGCTTCAGTGGCCCTTTTACTTATACTTTCATGAACAAAGAGTTGACATCAAAATGAGATTATGTCTACAAGTAACACATACTTTTGGTCTTTTATCTCAAGAGCAGATGACAGGATGGGATTTTGAGGCTCAAAGAGGAGATACAACGGGTACATTATCTACATTAATTCTGAAACTGATCTTTCTCAAGTTGATTTCTTACTTTTTTAAGAAGTCAGTGAGCTACATATTGGACAAGCATAGCCACTTCATTCAAAATATCAACAGCAAGACAGCAACAGTGTCCTTCTAACTTGTCAGGTATGGAAATTAAGGGAGTATCGCTACTGTAATGTTAGCTGAAGGTATAACTCAAGTGTTAAGTAACCTGGCTCCTGTCTCCAGCTTCAGTTACATGGTTCTTTAAGCTTGAGCTAGCTGGCCCATCAGGAAGTATGGGTTGAAGCTCCAGTGCTGATTATGTTTGAGATAGTAATGCAGTGGGGATGCTGCTGTTCTAGTTACAACAAATCATGAATTTCTAATCCAGTCACTCACTGTAGCTGTTATTAGCTGAGTACTGTAAAAAGAAACAATGATTAAAACATGTTTTAAAGTGAAATTAAAGTCTGAGGCACAAAGCAGTATTTTAAGTCCAAATTACCTTTCAAGAATGTTAGAAAAGCTCTCACATATTAGAAACCTAGGAAATATAGTTTAATTTTTCAAATAAAGCTTCCATACTATCTCAGCTCTGTTCCATATATATATAGTAGCCAACTATCTTCCATTATTTGCACATAGGATATGGAAAATGAGACCAGAGACCATTGTTTTTGGAAGTTATTTTATTCATACATATGTCAGCACACAAAGTTTTGCTCTTTTCATGTCAGAACAGAACAATGCTCTTTCATGGACTTATATGACATAATTTTCAGTTGTCTATATCAGTGCTTCTCAAAGCTGGTCTGCCGCTTGTACAGCGGTCCGGGCCAGCTTGTTTACCTGCTGCATCCACAGGTTCGGCCGATCGCGGCTCCCACTGGCCGTGGTTCGCCACTCCAGGCCAATGGGAGCTGCGGGAAGGGTGGCCAGCACATCCCTTGACCTGCGCCGCTTCCCGCTTTTAAGTTTCACAGTGTAAATTCCAAAAGCTATGTTAAAAAATCCACCTGTTTGTAAGAAATAATAATGAGCCAAATCCTGCAGTCTTTACTCAGTCATAACCACCTTAAAGTCAAAGACTGAAGAAAAATAACTTTAGAATTCAGGGCAATAATAGTAAAAACGTCCATGCATTACTTGGTCATATTTTGTCCCACTGCTTCAGAGACAGCTGACACTGACATGTCCTTAAACAACATCACAGTATCCCTTTTCCACATTTGCAGTGTCAGCAGCTATCCATTTAAAAGCCCTGATTTCTCTCCCAGGAACTGAATAAAGATAAGGTGTTTCTCTCTGGTACACTGTGTAGATTTTGAATCCCTCATTCGTTCATGTTGGTGCCATGATGTCACATGGATGCTAAGTGCATAATATTAAAGAGCGCTCTCCTGTATAGCTCAGAGAGAAAGATTTTGTCCATAAACATTTCATACCAGGGACATCAGATTTTCCTTTTACGAAGTCAATTATTTGAATAGGTGCAACAAAAATCACTAGCACCAAAGAGTTAATGTTTAATAAAGCGGTATTATGCAAAAGTGCTATCTGGAATTATACATCATCAGATTTATAAATGATATGCAGATTTCCATTTTCTTTCTAGGAAAACAGATGAAAAACATAGATCTGATATTCTGCTGCCATTAACACAATTGAATTGCCTTAATTTCTCAATAGAATCATTCAATATTCATTTTTTAATTTCTGCATTTACACATAATATCTCTCAGGAGACATTTAGCAGATTCTATTGCTGTAGTTTTAATGAGATCTATCAAAAGTTAGTAGGAGATGATGATCTATACTTAATTCATAGACATCCCAAGACACTTATGCAATTTAGAGCTGTTTATATTCTTTTAGAGGTTCTTTTTATTGTCTTGTAACATTTGTCCCAATTTGAACTACATCTTTAATCATTATTAGCATAACCCTTTCATTCTTGAAATTGGTGTCTGAATATACACAATTATAAATGTTAATCTTCTAAAATATCATGGCCTTCCAATGGGGATTCTATAACTTTCCAACTAGTGTTGAAACAGTTGAAAAGTTCCTTGTGTCCATAAATTACCACACAATAACTCATAACAAAATAAAGAATTTAGCTTAGTCAGTTTCGAACAGTAAATCCTGCTAAAATGCCTAAAGATTTTCATCCTTTTCAATCAATCCTTTAATAAATAGAATTAGAACAGACCCTTTGTTATGTGGTTATTGAAAAAGAACTGGCTTATTTCTGCTTTTCCCTTTGGATCCTATATAATCCCCCAACTGGGGACTGTGGAAAATTTAGGAATTTATATGTAGAGTGTTAAAATAAATGATACACACCTAGGAACTAATCCTACAATAATTCAGGTAAGATTTGCAGGACTAGGCTCATACTAAACTACCATTATGGAACAACTTAAAATTTTAAAGCAATGAAAACGATGCTATATTGTTAAATCACTGAATAAGACTATGAGGGAATATAGGGAATCATTTGAAACTTGATAATTGTCCACCAACCATTTTACATTTTTAATTACACATTAAAAGTTACATAGGGAATGACCACACCGCACCTAAAATGGCAGGGGCGGTGTCCAGGCTTGCCGGAGGAAGGCAGCAGTGTTTTATTGGGGGTGGATGTGTGGGGGACGTGGAACAAGGCCCACTGATGATTACTGGAATCTTTCTATTAACTTCAGTGGGATTTGGATCAGGAAAAAGGAGTATTTCTATTAGAACAAATATCAAGTAACCAATTCCCTCTAGGGTACCTCTACAATGTAAAGGTCTATCAAGCTAAAATGAAAAAAAATGAATAAAGTGTCAAAATCCAAACTTGATTCACAGTTTAGAAGTGGAAAGTTCAATGATATATGAGGCTCTACAGCTGCTTCTTCAGCACAAACATCCTTCTTTTTAACTGTGTCTTTCTCAATCTCTATAAAACTTTACAAAGCTGGGCTAAGCCGTTACTATCAGACAAAACCCATCTTCATTATTCAACTATTATTTGAGTAACTTCCAATGTTTTGTTTTTACACTAATGTAATTACCCACACAAATATACAGAGGAGCAAATTAAGCAGTGAACATCTGCTTAATTCTGACAATATTGAATTATAAGCAAGATCAAATAATTGGCAATCTTTGAACATTACCAGTTTGAACAGGCTATTAACTGTTGAGCATTAATAAATGGATAAATCTCATCCACTCACTGTGTGAATAGGTGTTTGTAGGGGACTAGCCAGCTGCACCAACTGATGCCATCCATTACCTTATTCTAGGGCATCTGAAGGCCAAAACAATCCCTTGTGTAACTAGAGCAGCCTAAGGGCTGCCTACTCCCAGCTTCTCTCATTCTTGGTGGGCCCCATCCTCACACCCTACTCTGGTTTTATGCCTGCCAAGCAGGAGCAGTGAAAAGTGGACTTCTAAAGGACCAAGAATATGACCCATTAACTTTGCTTAAAACCTGGGACTCAGCAGAAATTGTTATGGAACTCCATACTTCCAATGCCAAGTAATTCATTCTTCTCATCCTATTTACAGACAATGCCGTTGTTTCTATACTAAGAATAAAGTATAGATTACACACCTGGTTATTGCTTTGCTATGAAAAATAGCTTCTTCTAATTAATATTAAATTATATTCCACTGACTAGGAATCAAACAATTCTCAACTGTTTAGAAGGCAACTATGTTAGCATCTAAAAGTGTTGCATCAAATATTGGTGTATATTCCTAGAATATATCTGGGTTCTTACCTGCATATAACAATACCATACCTGATACATGCTCACCCATGTATGTTACATGTGTACTTGCTATAAATTTCCATAGACCGCAGATTTCAAAAATTATGTACTGGTTTATACAAAATTAAGATATGGACATATAACCTCTGCTTTATTATTCTCTTTTTTTATTGACAGTCATATTATTCAAAACACTAAAGATAAAAAACTAAATGCAATCTGCATTACAATATATTTTCCTATTATTACAGACTGCTGTACAGGAATGGTTTTGAGTATCTATGAGGAGTTCACAAAGAATAGAATTAAGCTGAAACTGCATTACATGATACTTAATTTTATAGATAATGAGAAAACATTCACTTTCATATGTAATTATATTTACTGCATAGTGGTAAAGTAATGCATTTGACCATATTCTATGTGTGTTTTTGTTTTGCTCTGGGTTTAATTGGTGTAAGAATATTGGTCTCCCAAACAAACCAAAAAATACTATATTTAAACAGATTTTTTTAAATTTTCTGAGATCACAAATTCCAAAGCTATTTTATTATCGCTATAAAAATCATATTACATTTCATAGTCTCTTGTGTTGTGAATTGCTGTATTATTATACAGGTATTTCAGGTAACATAATACAAGCTGCCATGAAGCAAAAGAAAGCAATGAAAAGAGATTGAAGTCCTAAAACTTAGGGTTAAAAATGTCCTTTTTTTATCCCGTCTGGTAAATAATAGTTTGTTTCTCTGAAGAAATTTTTCAGTTTGGCTGAAATAGAAAATCTGTTTCCATTTGTGAGAGAATTAGTGGGTAGAATAGGTCAAATTATTTATTTTATTTGACAGCAAATGCACTCAGACTTGGAGGAATAGTTACACAAATTCTGTTGAACTGTTACTTTGTTGAATATATAGCTGTGCCGAATCTATACTACATACATTTTATCCCCAGGCGTTGCAAAAAATATCCATATTTCACATGTAATTCTACAAGCTTTGAAGATATGTCACAACATCCAACTTAGATGTGGTTAGGGAAATCAGAAATTCTTCCTGCAAATGAGATCTGTCCAGATGGTACCTTTATCTTTTGTGTCTGTCGTTTGGCAAGAGCAATGAGGTCACAGCTAGTTTTCCTTGCCCTCCTCATTTTACTCTGAGTATCAAAGTCTGTTTTTTCTACTGCTGAAACATTGATTCTGTCACTGAATTGTTCATGCTTGTTTCAGACTTGGTGATTAGACTATCCAGTTTGCTTATTCTTGGAGATTTCAGAATTAATATAGATTTTCCTGCTAACCCTTTCAAATGTTTCCTTTTAGACAACCTAGTATCTTATGGATTTATTCAATATGCCACCCATCTTACTTACCTCAATGGTCACATTTTTGATTGAGTAATTTCTTTAAATTGTACTGTACCAGATTTCATTGTGTCACCTTTTCTTGTATGACTTTATCAATTAATTGTTAATGGCTTTAGATATTGTATTAGCCAGGTATAATTTTTTCCACACACATTCTTTTCCTTAATGTATTATTGCTTCATCTCTTGCAGAAGAAGATTTGAACAAGTCTGATAATATCATCATGCATGAACTAATGAATTAAATTGGTCATGAAAATCCTAGTAGTTACCTAGCCTGAAGGTTGTCCCTAGCTATCTTGCATTGAAAATAATATATATTTAATTTAAAAAGTGACAGGGCCCACAATTGATACACCTAAATCTATATGATAAAACTTTCACTTATCTCTTGATTTAATTCATTTAAAGAAGGAGGGTGTTTGGTTTCCAGCAGCGTGGAAGAGGTCTAAAAAAAAAATGGTCATCTAGTTTTCTAAGGCATAGTAAAATAGGGCTGTCTTCATTGAGGCTTAATGGACATGGTTTGGGTGATGAAGTAATGTAACAATTTAGATCTCGAGATGTTACTAAGGTCAGAGACTTGAAGACAGATGGAGATAGTGTTGTCACAGGCGCAAAACTATGTGTGATAGAGACAGGAGGAAGCAACAAGACCTCCAACGATTTACAGAAATCTTAAATTAACTGAATAAATGAATCTTTCTAGGGTCCAATAATTTGTTCAAAAGTTTGTTCTGGAGTAGGCTGAAAGCAGAGGATAGAGATGTAAGGCCATGATCCTATAAACACTTACATACATGAGTAATTTTACACGTTAGTAGCCTTGTTGAACGCTACAGGATTATTCACATGCCTAAAGTTACTCATAGGTGTAAGTGTTTACAGGATCAGAATCATAGTATAGTACTTTAGGCTAATTTTCATCCAGCAACATAAGATTAGGTTCTTAGAGCCATTTATTCAGTACAGCCGGCAGATTAGTATACAGATATTTACTGAGCCAGCTGTAACAATTGCCAAGCAAATGAGGTTTGACTCCAGACTTGGAACCAGGTCTTCGAAGGGTTATAAGATGATTTCTATATTTAAATGGGGTTGAGCTGCCACAAAGCTGTCAGGATTCAAGATGTTACGCTTTGCTTATTGGATTCTTGTGGAAAACAGCTCTGCTTGATAACAAAAATTACTAATAGACCCTCTTGAACTCCATGCAGTTTCTTATGAATAAGCTTTAGTGACAAAAGAATTTAAAATATGGAGGTCTGGACCTAAATTTATAATAGATGTGTTGGCAGTTACAGTTACAAAGACTATTAGGCAAACTGAGTTTGAATGCCGGAATACACACCTATTTGCAACACAAATATCCACTAATAATCCTAAAATTAGGAACACAATAGTGTTCAAAGACAGATATCCAGCTTACATGTCAGCATTAACTTATGATATCCAGCATACACTTGTTGAAATGAATTAAGAAAAAACACTGTGCTTAAGTATATATTTTTTTCTTAAATCAAATTCCTTAATCACTTATCCAGTAAAGCCTATTCATTTATTTCTCAGCCAGCCTCTTATTTTGTCAAGCCACTTTGTGGCTACAGTACAGATATTTTATGTAATAGAAGACTATACAAGTGACACATTTCAGAAATAAAGCATCAAAATGAAGTGGAATATAATATCAAGCAGATTCCAGGAAAACTTACTATATAGTAGGGGCAACCCACTTACCCACCACCACTTTTTAAGTCCTTTACACATAAAATTGGTTCAGCGGTCAGAAAGTTGGAATTCAGATTAGATGAATGCAAACCCAGTTTCATTCTTGTGTGGATAATTAGTGGGTGAGAGAGATATGGCTATGTATGTATGTGTAATTATAAGACATTATCAATGTATGCATATGAAGCATTGACACAGACTAGGTGGAGCTGGAGTTATTTGTACTTTCTGTGAGGTGTCTGAATCCCTCTTTGTTCCATTTGATTTTATTCACACTCTTTCAGGTGTTAGTTATATTCTGCCACATTGTTTGGACCTCTGTAAAAGTGATTACCCTGTTTTTATATAATTAACTACTCCTGTTTAAAGTAATTTACATTCTGCATTCTTTTAGAAGCTATATAGATATCTTCTCTGATAAATGTTAGAATGCCTTTAAATTACTAGAGTCTATGCAAAAAAACAAGCCAAGAGGCTGAAAGATCTGGAGGTGAAAACTTGGAAGGGCAGATTGTCTGTCTGCTGTTATTGTTTTGTTATTCCATGGAAGCTGCAAAAGAATCTCCATAGAGGCTTCAGGGGCTTTGGACTGCATAGGGAAGAAGGGAATGGATCTAGAGCCAAACCCACGAGATTCATGCCACTAATAATATTTGGCTGAGCCTTTCACTGTTAATAAACCCTCTTCTCCTCCCTTCTATGGAGCGAGCCTTAATGCGGGTGTTGTTGGAGCAGTGGGAATCGAAGAAAAGCACAGTATCTGCAAATGAGGACGGTTGTGGGAACTAGTGCAGAGGCACTGGGCCTCCTTGAAAAAAAGCACCGGCCTTCTCAGATGTTGAAGAACTGTTGATTTTGGGAGCTGAGCCCCCATTTTCTTCCATGTGTGGCAAACCACTGACTCACCACTGGTGAGAAGAATTTTAGTAAATGCCATAAATGGAAATTTTCAGAGTCTTCTTTCCTTGTGCAAAACAAGCCTGCATACAGGACATTAAAACCCCAAGCTAGAAGGCAGTCATCCGCTTATTATGTAGAAGATTGCATAGAAAATATGTCACAACCATGCTTCATAATCTGCACTGGCTGGCAGTTAGTTTCCAAGGATTGTTCAAAATGTTGTTCTTAACCATCATAACCCTAGATGGCTTGGGGCCCAGTTACACAGCAGTCCTGGTGTAGTTTTCAAGTGATACTATAGGTTTGCAATCAGGACGGGCACTGAAGTTGGATTTGTTTTCATTACAACATGAGGGAACTGCTAACAGGGCATTCTTCAGGAACACCCTTCAGCTCTGCAATTTGCTCTCTCCCTTACTACACGATCTACCCTGAGAAAGAGCTAAAGCAGCCGGGGAGAGAGAATGTGACTGTCTGAGTCACCATGTTCATTCTGTAAAAAGCAACAGAGGGTCCTGCATCTCTTATGCTCTTGTATCTGAAGAAGTGAGGTTCTTACCCACGAAAGCTTATGCTCCCAATACTTCTGTTAGTCTTAAAGGTGCCACAGGACCCTCTGTTGCTTTTTACAGATTCAGACTAACACGGCTACCCCTCTGGTACTCGACATGTTCATTCTGGTTCCACTGCTGCTCTGGGGAGAGGGTGAACTTTATTATGTCTATTGCAAGGTCAGTCAAGACTCAATTCCCTCCCTGACCATTCACTTTTAGGGTGACCAGATGTCCTGATTTTATAGGGACAGTCCTGATATTTGTGAGTTTTTCTTATATAGATGCCTATTACCCACCATCCCCTCTGCCAACTTTTCACATTCACTATCTGATCAGCCTATTAATTTTTGTGGGGTAGAGGTGGGTGTAGCACCTCTGTGGAGACCGCGCGGCTCTCTCTCTCATCCCACAATGATGGTAACCAGCACAAAAGATGCAGGGGGCATCTTTTGCCCCCTTTGCTCTGTTGCACAAGAGCTAGGGCAGTATTAGGTCCTGGGTTCGTTAGCACTTTGTGCAACTTCAAAGCCAATTCCTCCCTCCTCATTTGGAAAGATTATGTGTAATGAGCTAGATATGGGGTTTACTTTGGTGGGTGGGAGAGAGAGAATAAGCTAGTTCAGTTCATAGACTAATGATTGGAGCTTTCATGCTGAATATGATTATTTTAAGTTAAGTTAAGAGTACTTGCGCCATAAAAATCTAAATAAATAATGTAATCAATGTGTATAATTCAGTCCAAATTATTGATTGTTCATGTATAACCCAAATTAAACACTGATCTGATACAAAGTATGCAATTTACTTTCCATGTTTAATTAAGCCACTAATAATTGTATCAGTATACACGGGTGTATAATTTTCCACAGAAACTGATTCCTTTGAGCATGTTTCTCCTACAAATCAAATTCACAAAACCTCTGTCTTTACTTTTTACTTCCTTTTCTATTATACCTGCCTACAAAAATAATTCAGAGACCACAGTGCTTACAGTATAAGAATTGCATTTGCTTTAACCTGAGTATTTGTTAATCAAGAAGTAGTAGTAGCAAAATTGAATGAATGAATTTTCGTCAATGCCTTTTGGTTTATGCATTTACTTCAATGTCAGTTCCTTAATAGGAACTTTTCAGGGTAATTAGCTTAGCATGCTGGCTTTTAAAATACCCTGATCCATAATACAGAAGGATGGGAGGGGGAACATCAGAAAAAATACTAGGAAAATAGGGGTACTGATTGCCCAACACAGAGTGCTGTACTTGCAGGAAGAGTACAATCATATTAAGAAACCCAGAGATTATCAAGTATTTGACAGCAGACTTGTGTTAAATCTCATACTGCTAGAGAAGTTTTTCTGATAATGCTTTAAAATTGTGTCTAAAGTCTTCAGGGTAAGAAAGGGGTCTGAGAGTAAGACAGGTGATTTTCCAAGGAAATACTCTTGAAATAGCCAGCATAGGAGGAAGCTCCGGCTATGGTTGTGTGCTTTTTCTCACATTCATAATAAAGGAAAAACCTAGGAAAGTATTTTGGATGCTATACTTTGTTGAGAGTGGAGTGGGGATGCTACCCTTTCAGATATTTCCCTTTTAAATGGTTCTGTGTATGACTATAATAATGTAGGTTCTCACCTCCAGAATAGCCCCCACTATCATTGTTGGCATTGCCCCACATACCTCCTGGTAGTGCAGTGCATAGCAGACAGTGTATCCCTGCCTCAATTTCCCCTAATGGGCTGTCATTAAGGCTTTTATGTAGCCAGCAGTGCCCCTTCAGAGCTCTAATTTATTTACCCAAAGGCTGAACAGACGTGCAAGCAAATCTTTGCCCCAGCATCTTAGTTGGGAGGTGTGTGTGTGGGAAAGTTAATACTTAACTGTCTGCTTCACCCGTGTCCATTCATCAATCACTGCCATCCAGGCTCATCACCAGGAAGGCCCTCTTGACCCATGACCCTCTTCTGGAATCATGCCTCCTGCCTTCACCTAGGGAAGGTTTCTTTCTCTGGACTCAGGGTCCTCACAGATGCCAAAATGCTGCAGCTCTCTCTGGAGCTCCCCAGCAACTTGGGTCTCTTGCCCTGTTTGGTAAGGTACTTTCACTAGAACCAGGGCTTCCTAGGGCTTTGCCACTCATAGCCCTTTCAGAACCTCTCCTTCAAGGAGCACCTTTCCTCGGTCTCCTTTTCCAGTGTGCTCTCTTACCAGCTTCCCTGGAAAATCTCTCTTACCTGGCTTTTCGTTTGCGTGTTCTGGGTCCAAGTGTGGTGCTGCAGGTGGTTCCTGCCTTAGGCCAGAAGTTGTGGTCACCTACTTATAGCTCAAAGTTCAGTATCAGTCTCCAAATAGTTAACCAAGACTAACAAAACTCAGAATGTGCCTCTCTGCACCTTTAAATAAATGAACAAAACTCAAAGGCAAGCTTTCAATTGCAGTACTAAAGGGCTATGCCCTGGGGTTCTACACCAGCACTGAGGCGCTCCTCCCTTGTCCCAGTCTCACCACATACCACCCTAAGAAGCAGCAGTCAATCCTTCTTAACTGACTTGCTGGATCCCAATTGGCTAATGCCTCTTCCTGGCCTTTCTAGGTCTCTGGAGGACTAATTTTTGTTGGTAACCTGGTCTGAGTGGTTTTTCCTTGATCAGGCCATGTCAGGGCACTGCTGTCTCCAGCAGGAGCAGAGAAGGATTTATAAACCTTTTAGTTAATTTCTTAAAGCAATTAAAACATAAAAATAACCACTTCCTTTTTATGAAGACAATCTGAAATATACAATAAAAGTAGCTGATGCAAACAAAAATCTGAGTTATAATAGTAAAAAATAAAGTGGTATTTACAGGGCTCTTTACCCATAATATTTTTCACCACCTGAGATGTGGGCTATTTCTGTTTCTAATTTAGAGAGTTAGAGAGTGGAAAACAAACTGCTTCAGTATAATTAAACATCCAAGTGACATCTTGGTACACAAATGAATGCCCTAGTTATTCTCTGTTGTCTCAGATCATTTTCTGCAAAACTTTTTAACAATCTCATAGCCAGGTTTAAATGAGATTTTAGTTGAAACCAATGGTCATCAATTGCAATTGAAATTGATCCAATTAAACAATAGATTGCTTTGAATTAGTGTAATTGGACTTTTCAAATTAGAAGGGAGAAATTGTGGTCAAGAGGAGAGTAACGTAAGCATGTCACATCTTAACTTATGGACCATATATGGCTCTTGAGCCATGACAAAATGCCAGTGAGCATACATATTGAGGGCAGTTTACAGACTGTGAAAGGCTTTCAAAATCACAATGAATACTTTAGGTAGCACAGAGAAGACAAGTTTGCATTTAAAAAAAAGAAGAAGAAAGAAAGATATCTCTAACTTTCCTAATGGGTTATACTCTCTTTTACTAAGAAAAGTAAAAAAAAAAAAAGTACATCAACAACCTTAATGTGACAAGAGAGATGTTTTCATCGCATTTATTGTAATACAGTTCCATGAAACTGGTAAAGAACTATTAGTTTCCCTTTGCCATGCTATACTGCAATAACTGCTATGACAGAAAGAAGTATTGTAATGCAGCTTGCATTGATTTGCTGTCAAGTACTGTATCGCAGAGGGACCTGGAAAAATGTGATCGGTTATTAGCAACAAATGTACAGCTAGTGCCATGCATGCTGACATCTAGAATTAGGGTTTTGCTTAACCAGAAATCCCAATTCAGCAGGAGTCAAAGTAGCAGAGAGGATGGCCACTAATAACAAGTATTATAAAAATAATGCTTGGCAATTACCAGTTTCTTACAAATAAAGAACATAAAGAACAAATAAGATGACACATGTTAACATGGTCTGCAATCGCAGAAGATTTGTGGAAATGACGATGATAGAAGGAGCACTCATTTTGTAGTTTAAGGACTTTAGTGTGAAGGTTGACATATTCCATCTCTTCTGAGTGGTGATATTTTGTCCTCCTTGTGCCTAAAAAGAGCAGCTATCCTATTTTGGGACACCAGTGTAGATAGGGTCTGATCCAAAGCCCACTGAAGCCAATGCAAAGGTTCCGATTGGCTTCAGTGGGGTCTGGATCAGGCTCTTAACTCCACACACACATGGTCCAGTGTGTGTGTGTGTAGGTTTAGGGGGAGGACACAAGGAGCCTCCCTCATCCGTTTCCTTATTCACCCTGTGCAAGGAGAGTCGAAATTGAAAGTGTGGCCAATGCAACAAAGTCTTGCTTCAATCCCTAGCTGAGAGCAGAGCTGGCCTTTGGCACCTGTACCCCTTTTGACTTCAAGGTGCCCCATTGCAGAGGGAGCTCTCAATGGATATAGGTCTTCAAATGAGTTTAGCCTGATACAGCGTATTAGTGCTCCTGTTTCTGGCCTAAGGTATTTATGTGCCTAACTTTAAGTATGTAAATAGCCTCATTGATTTCAGAAGGCATGTGCTTAAGCCCCTTGTTGAATCAGGTCTGTAGTGGCCTCTGAGCCCCATATAATCTTGTGTGAACTCTGGTATGAAGGCATCTTTCAATACTGTCCTTTTATAGTATATCAGAGCGAGTCAGGATTAGTTTATTATTTGACCTCTTAGGGTAGTTATGTGTTTTTTAGCTTTACCAGTGAAAGCGTATGGAAATATACCTTGTAAGCAGAATGTATGAAATTACATTTATTTATAGTAATAATATGGCATATTCCATGCAGCTTATTGTAAAGCACTTAAAAAAATTAAGTACATTGTTAGAGGGCACATAAACAAAATTAAAACGGAGGTATAAACCAGATTACAGTAAAGGGCTCAATGGAACAGAAAAAAAAATAACCCTTAACATTTTTTATTCACTGTACTCCACATATAATCCATGGTTCTAAAATAATTAGAATTGCACATTGCCTTGAAAAAGAATCTGTTGTCTGTAAAGTTGTCCATGATGTATTATGAAAGAATATTTCAGCATATGTATTTTAATTTAAAGTGTCCATTATACTCAATAAGTAATGAAATTTAATATTCAGCCGTGCAGGTTGTTTTTAATCATAAGTAGTATATACACTCAACCAGTAAATGCTTATTACAAGCCATTTCAAATTCCACGACATCCTTCTAATATTAGAGTGCATTCCAGATCTTACCGTAAATGCTAGAGGAGTGTCAGCAGGTGTTTTTGTTTTCACCTTGGCTCTATTCATTTCTGTTGGTGAAATGACATATCTATATTCCTTCCAGTTATGTATATCAATCACCATGTAAATAACATTGGCAATAGCTCTCCCTTATCTCTATGCACAGTTGAGTCACATTGAGGTTGAAGTGCTATATTGTTCTCCTGGATCAATGAGCAATTTCTCCCACCACAAGTAATAGTTTGCTACAGAAGTCAGAATGTTCCTAACACTGCAGGGTGGCAATGCTGGCCTGCCTGGATGCTCTACTCATGGCAAGAGACCCAAGGAAGGAAAAACAAGCCTAATGGTAAGGAAGAGGGTGAGCAAAGCTGTGCTACCTTGAGCAGAGCCTGGGGAAGAGCCTGAGCAGGGTTTTCAAATTCTGTACTTATTCTTCAGAGTAAGTTACCGCCAGGTTGCAGGAACAAACCATCCCGATGTGTAGAAAGAATAGTAAATATGGCAGGCGACTGATTCTATGATTCAGGGATTGTCCTTTTTAGATATTGCTCAGCACAATGGAGCCTATATCCTGACCAGAAATTCTTGGTGCCACAATAATAAATAATAAACAATAATCATAGAATCATAGAATAACAGGGTTGGAAGGGACCTCAGGAGTTCATCAAGTCCAACCCCCTGCTCAAAGCAGGACCAATTCCCAACTAAATCATCCCAGCCAGGGCTTTGTCAAGCTGGGCCTTAAAAACCTGTAAGGATGGAGATTCCATTACCTCCCTAGGTAACCCATTCCAGTGCTTCACCACCCTCCTAGTGAAAAAGTTTTTACTAATATCCAACCTAAACCTCCCCCACTGCAACTTGAGACCATTACTCCTTGTTCTGTCATCTGGTAATGATAATGAATTAATAAGTGATGCAGAGGGGCTGCTATTCCAGCCAAGAGGTTGAAGAAGCAATTGTGACTGGGCATTGCGCAACCCAGTTCTCTAACCCCTTGTTAAAGGAATAGGTTTTTGCATTTTCAGCTCCTTCATTTGTTACATATATAAAGACCAGTTACTTGGATTTTATGCTGGTGAAGTGGAAAGGCTGCAAGGGCTGGCCCTACATTTTCAATGCAATTACTTAATATTTCATGGCACAGAGGGCAGACAAGATTCTTTAAAACTCATTCTTTTATTTGTTCTTTTCTTCCATTTCTGCAGCTATTCAGATAATGAAAAATATAGAGAATATGTGATAAATGTGTTATCTGAATGAGCTCTCTCTCTCTATACATAGCCTTTGTGTTTTATATATGACATACCTTTTTAACCGATGTATTTAACCTCTATAAATGTGAGAAACAGTAAGATTACAAAATCAAGTAGTTTTAAAATTGCATTTAAAAACATTTCAAAATGCCTGATTAGCCTAAATATTTAATAAATCTGGAAAATGTGATAGAGAAAAAATAGTCAACACATGGAATTTTCTGACAGATAATGCAGTGTAACCTCTGGCATGATGAACAATTTACCAAATCTCAAGTCTATGTGCCTTCTTAGTAGCAGATGGCAGAATAGTGCATTGGTTGAGACCATTTCTGAATGCTCTATTGGTATTTACAAAGATAATTGCAATTGTTTATTAGGCTACTTCAGCATTTCTTATTTAAAAGTAACTCAGCAATGTAAGTATACAAACAGGATACAAAAAATCAGTTTTGCCATGGATGTCAGTGGAGCCAGGATTTCACTAGTCTGTAAAATAGTGAAAAAACCTGCGATAGTGTAACACTGACAGACCGCAGTTGGCGGGATTGAACCTGCGGCCTCGGGAGCTTAGTGCATAAGCCTTTACTGCATGAGCTAAAAGCCCACTGCTTATTAGCTAAGGCTGTAGAGCAGACTTATTTTCTCTCTCTCTAAGTGGTCTCGGTGCCACTAGATGGAACAGAGAACCACACCCAGAAGGTGTGTGGGTTACAACAGCTCCTAAATAATTTTTTTTAAACAAATAAACTTAATATTTTGTATCCTAAGGATCTCTCAGTTGGCTGTACATCTCTCTGTTGAGAAAGAAGTGGTTCGGGACTATTTAGAAAAACGGGACGAGCACAAGTCCATGGGGCCGGATGCGCTGCATCCGAGGGTGCTAAAGGAGTTGGCGGACGTGATTGCAGAGCTATTGGCCATTATCTTTGAAAACTCATGGCGATCGGGGGAGGTCCCGGATGACTGGAAAAAGACTAATGTAGTGCCCATCTTTAAAAAAGGGAAGGAGGAGGATCCAGGGAACTACAGGCCAGTCAGCCTCACCTCAGTCCCTGGAAAAATCATGGAGCAGGTCCTCAAGGAATCAATTCTGAAGCACTTAGAGGAGAGGAAAGTGATCAGGAACAGTCAGCATGGATTCACCAAGGGCAAGTCATGCCTGACTAACCTAATTGCCTTCTATGAGGAGATAACAGGGTCTGTGGATGAGGGGAAAGCAGTGGATGTGTTATTCCTTGACTTTAGCAAAGCTTTCGATACAGTCTCCCACAGTATTCTTGTCAGCAAGTTAAAGGAGTATGGGCTGGATGAATGGACTATAAGGTGGATAGAAAGCTGGCTAGATCGTTGGGCTCAATGGGTAATGATCAACGGTTCCATGTCTAGTTGGCAGCAGGTTTCAAGTGGAGTGCCCAGGGATTGGTCCTAGGGCCGGTTTTGTTCAATATCTTCATTAATGATCTGGAGGATGGCGTGGACTGCACTCTCAGCAAGTTTGCAGATGACACTAAACTGGGAGGAGTGGTAGATACGCTGGAAGGTAGGGACAGGATACAGCGGGACCTAGATAAATTAGAGGATTGGGCCAAAAGAAACCTGATGAGGTTCAACAAGGACAAGTGCAGAGTCCTGCACTTAGGACGGAAGTATCCCATGCACTGTTACAGACTAGGGACTGAATGGCTAGGAAGCAGTTCTGCAGAAAAGGACCTAGGGGTTACAGTGGACGAGAAGCTGGATATGAGTCAACAGTGTGCCCTTGTTGCCAAGAAGGCTAACGGCATTTTGGGCTGTATAAGTAGGGGCATTGCCAGCAGATTGAGAGACATGATAATTCTCCTCTATTTGGCATTGGTGAGGCCTCTTCTGGAGTACTGTGTCCAGTTTTGGGCCCCACATTACAAGAAGGATGTGGAAAAATTGGAAAGAGTCCAGTGGAGGGCAACAAAAATGATTAGGGGGCTGGAGCACATGATTTATGAGGAGAGGCTGAGGGAACTGGGATTGTTTAGTCTGCAGAAGAGAAGAATGAGGGGGGATTTGATAGCTGCTTTCAACTACCTGAAAGGGGATTCCAAAGAGGATGGATCTAGACCAGGGGTCGGCAATGTTCGGCACGCGGCTCGCCAGGGTAAGCACCCTAGAGGGCTGGGCCAGTTTATTTACCTGCTGACACGGCAGGTTCGGCCGATTGCGGCCCCCACTCACCGCGGTTCACCATCCCGGACCAATGGGGGCAGCAGGAAACCACGGCCAGCAGATCCCTCGGCCCACACCACTTCCCACCGCCCCCATTGGCCTGGGACGGCGAACCGCGGCGAGTGGGGGCCGCGATCGGCCAAACCTGCCACGTCAGCATGTAAATAAACTGGCCCGCCCCGCTAGGGTGCTTACCCTGGCGAGCCGCGTGCCGAACGTTGAGACCCCTGATCTAGACTGTTCTCAGTGGTACCTGATGACAGAACAAGGAGTAATGGTCTCAATTTGCAGTTGGGGAGGTTTAGGTTGGATATTAGGAAGAACTTTTTCACTAGAAGGGTGGTGAAGCACTGGAATGGGTTACCTAGGGAGGTAATGGAATCTCCATCCTTACAGGTTTTTAAAGCCCAGCTTGACAAAGCCCTGGCTGGGATGATTTAGTTGGGAATTGGTCCTGCTTTGAGCAGGGGGTTGGACTAGATGACCTCCTGAGGTCCCTTCCAACCCTGATATTCTATGATTCTATGATATAACTTCCACATGGTTAAAGGCATGGTTGAAGCCCATTGTTTTTGCATTTTCAGCATCTTACTCTGATCTTTGTTATCTTGGTGAAGTTTGG
Organism: Trachemys scripta elegans; assembly: GCF_013100865.1. NCBI lineage: Eukaryota > Metazoa > Chordata > Testudines > Emydidae > Trachemys > Trachemys scripta. The sequence continues at coordinate 16,723,711 of NC_048310.1, forward strand.
AATATCTCCATTGTCTTCAGTGGAATCACTGTGGATTTTCACTGATGACATCATGATCACTAGGTATCTTAATGCCTTCAGTACCTGCACATACCTGCAGTATTCCAGACTCCAGAGTGGCTTGTTGCTATTGGAGTATGTATCATTTTTTTTTATTTAATTAAAAAAATGTGCGATCGTTTATTGAACATATCTTTCCAATATGAAAAGTAGCTCTTAGTAAAAAGTTCTATTTGGACTATATTGATCATTTGAAATTGTAATGGTCTCTTTCAAAAGATTTCTTTGACTATTTGGACCTCATCCCATGCCTTATGCCCCCCGTTATTACCCAGGTAGTGCTTGAACAGCAAGTCATGACTGGGCTCTAATATAGACAGGTAGATACCCAAGTGGAGCAGTTTTATTTCATGATCCTTTACTTCATTCACTAGAGTGGGTTGAAAAAAAAATTGGTCAAGGAGAAGGGGGAATTAAGAGAAGAGTTTGCAGAAAATATTTGTATTTATACCATTTTCCATCAGTATATTGAAACTCTGCCAGCCGGCTCTGCCTTTTGCTCATCTAAAATTGCTGCAGAAATTGAGCACCATCCTATAAATCCTTGCAACAGTAAACATCCTTTTGCAGTCAAAGCTTCCATTGAAGCCTGAGACGGGACTGGAGGAGCAGGCACTTGGATAAGAGAGTAGAATATAGGGCTTTTCTCATTAATATTTTGTTGTGGTACACATTGCGTAGCCGGGTCTTCTTTCCAGAGATAATGCACTGCCATATCTGATCTCTCTAGCAAGGCTGTTTCCTCTCCTGGGTCAATCAATCAGAGATGTTAGAGATGGAAAAGACCTAATGGGTCATCTAGTGCAGCTCCCTGGGAATGTACCATTATGTAAAAAAAAAAAAAAAAAAAAAGAAAGAGAATGTGAGTGAAATAAATTGGGTTGTGCTTTTTTGAGGGTCGGGGGGAGTGGGGTTATGTCTTTGATTAAATAAGCATATTCAACCATTAGAATACTCAAAATTCATTTAACATCACTAACTCCCTAATATTGTAGTTTGTTTCATTAATTAGAGTTGCGATGGATTTTTTGTGTGTTCATTATGAGGGCCATTTCCTGCCTTCGATTTTTTTCCCCATAGAACTCCCCATTGATTTCAATGGGAAGCTCAGCACATACAGATCAATGTTAGGATATGGCCCACAGGTGGTAGATGCTAAAAGCAACAATTAAGTAATGGATAGCTGATTGCATACGCAAGCAAAGGTGATGGGGAGCACCATGCCATCTAGGATTTCAGAGGTTTCAAAGTAGTTTTGAGTTGAGCCATGTGTGTTGGGTAAATGGGTAGGGAGAAGATCAATATAGTTTGGAGAGAGAGAGAGAGGTATATGGAGATGTAATCAGTTCCTTGAAATGTTAAAGGTAGTAAAGGTTTCTTTGTGAGTATTATTTTTAAAGGGACATGCCATAACCAAGTCGTGTTTTGTGTTATCCAACAGTTACCTATGCAGTTCTGGTTATGGGAAATTTTACAGTACAAGTCTGCCATAAATCCCTCTACTATTCAGTAAAACATTTTCTATGTCATTAAGTGATTTCTGTATGTATCGGACCATCTCAGAAAAATTGGTCATTGCAGAACTGGTACGCATACTGGGTGAGCTGTAAAATGATTGATGCTCTGTGTATCTGAAACAATATAATTATCCACATAGCCATTCCTTTTTACTATTATCCTTTCTATACCTTTATCAAAGAAACCCAAGACATACCTAGAAACAAGATGTTGCATCTATCCTATTCAGACCTTTTGTATTTCCTCTTTTTAATAATAATTAAAAAAAAGACAAAGTAAAGATCACATTTGATTACTTTATGCAAAACCCTCTCACTGGTACTTCAACACAGAGTTATACTAGATTGAGCTGTGAAAATCTAAAAAATGGATTCTCATATCAACACAATCTCTAAAGAATATATATATTGTGACAAAGTTCCTCCTCTGTCTTGGTGGGTCCTGCACTTATTGGTGGATTTTCTTGACTCAGAGATTCACCATGTGGGTTGGGGAACAGCCCAGAGACCTTCCCCTCTGGAAGAACCCAGAGTCCAGGTCAATTGGGAGGTTTGGGCCCGCCCTCTACTCCGGGTTCTAGCCCAGGGCCCTGTGGACTGCAGCTGTCTATAGCGCCTCCTGTAACAGCTGCATGACAACTACAATTCCCTGGGCTACTTCCCCATGGCCTCCTCCAAACACCTTCCTTAGTCTCACCACAGGACCTTCCTCCTGGTGTCTGATAACGCTTGTGCTCTTCAGTCCTCCAGCAGCACACCCTCACCCTCAGCTCCCTGCGCCTCTTGCTCCCAGCTCCTCACACTCGCACCACAAACTGAAGTGAGCTCCTTTTAAAACCCAGGTGCCCTGATTAGCCTGCCTTAATTGATTCTAGCAGCTTCTTCTTAATTTGCTCCAGGTGTCCTAATTAGCCTGCCTGCCTTAACTGGTTCTGGCAGGTTCCTGATTACTCTAGCGTAGCCCCTGCTCTGGTCACTCAGGGAACAGAAAACTACTCATCCAGTGACCAGTATATTTGCCCTCTACCAGACTCCTGTACCCCACTGGTCTGAGTCTGTCACAATATATATTGACCAGTGAATTAATTCTCTTTTCAATGTCAAACATTTAAGAATGTTCAGTAATGTGGCTTATAATATATTTTAAATTTCTTTTCATCATATTCATTTCATAAAGATGTTCATAATCACATAGACCTTACTAAGCAAAATTCCTACTGAAATCACAATTATTGTTCACAAATAATATATACTTAGCATATCATATATGTATATATGCTAAGTATTTATATGCTAAGTATATATTGTTTGCAAACAATAATTGTGATTTCAGTAGGAATTTTGCTTAGGTAAGGTCTATGTGATTATGAACATCTTCATGAAACCTTCTATCTATATAGAAGCAGAGAGAGAGAGTTTCTAATTCTCGGTGTGTAACTGGTCACCTATGTCACATGGTGTTGTTTTTACCTGTAATTGGATGAACCAATCTTTTTTTAAGCAGACAGGAAATCAAAGAGGTTTCAAGATAACAACATGAATTTTTGTCAAATTTTTACATGAGCACATGCTTGCATCAAAATTCAGACACTTTTACTTTCTGCAAAAGTTTCTTCTGAACAACACTAACAAAAAATGCATAGTTTGTGTTCATGACCTTGAATCCCACTGAAGCAAATCAAGAACTTCTGCATGAAGGAATGTTCACAAATACATTTTTTTCACTGTTGGCCTGCATCCAATGAGGAGACTATGATGTTCTGTGTTGTAGTTAGGAAGTTGCAACACTACATTCTTACGATGTGTTGGGTATGATGGCAATGTAATACAGTGCTAGTATGAACACTTTGACTTGCACACCTAGGATGAAATCTGATGCCATTGATGTAAATGTGAGTTTTACCTTTGATTTCAGAGGAGCCAGGATTTCTCCTCTGGGTTTTGGAACAGTTGAAATGAGAGTTGCACATATGTATTGTGTTGGAAAAGCAAATGACTGTATAATTTTTGCCAACATTTTAGGAAGTTCCACACATTTTTTCTTCATTTCCAGCCTCATTTTTGGGATTCAGACCTCTCAGATATATAACTGCCAAGACGTGTGACCTTTTTAAGGGCAGAATATCATTTCCGTACATCTTTTAAGACAGAGCTGTGTAGCTCACCTCAGTCATCAAAATTGTATGAACATCTGAGTTATACTCTTCATAAGTGATAGGAGAACAGAACTTTTTATATGTAACATAGATCCCAGATCAGGTCCCTGGACTGGCAGCATTAAAGAAATAAATAAAACACTTCCTAAACTTGATTGGCTTTTTAACTTGCAGCGGAAGATGATTTACTATTGCATTCTATGAAGTAGTCCTAGTTCCGATTATATCCACTTCTTTGACAGCCTTTTGCTTACAATATTGTAAATCATGTTAACTTTAAATAGTGAAATGTCAATTCAATTTAACAGCTCATTAAAAAGGTGTTTATTTTAATATAATTGTTCACTCTTAATTTAATCCAAATAGCACATGTCTGAATATTCAGCCATAATTTCTTGAATGAGCTATGGGAATGATTAATTTATGGATGACCGCCATCTGCATGTGGTAAAATAATCTGATACTGTTTGTAGTTTGTGCTGTCACTTCCATATTACAGAAATGTTGTGATCCCAAATTATAAAGGGACAAAGTGAAGGTTGGGAAGGTCTTGGAGGATAGTAAGCATAGAATATGGCATAAGTGTACAGTTAAGGATTATAACTACTTCATTTGAAAACTTTCATATTTTGGGGGTCTGTTTCTTGGAAATACAAGCATTTTACAGAACTTATACACTGTTTGGATACACATTTCAATCTTGCCTATTTCCTCATGACATTTTTGATTTAGTAATATATTTATGTTCTATTGACTGTTATAGAATTAACTCTTCACCTCGTACTGATACTGTTATAGGAGATGGCAGCCTCCAAAAATCCTGCCATCCTCCTTGTCCTATACCCTCTAAGAAAAATCACTTGATGATTTGAGATAGACAGTATTAACATCTAGCTCACAGGTAAGAGGATGGCTTATATGCCACAGAGACAGGTGGCTTCATCACCCTGCCATAGTGGCAGCATTAAAACAGGTGTCTGGGCATATAAGAAAGGGTTTGAAATTAACCCTTTGCTTGCCAGACACAGTTTGGGATCCATCCTCCATGTCATGCAATCCTCATAGTGGAAGAAAATCAGAGACAGGTAATTCTAGGAATCCAAAGCTGGCTTTTCATCAGTCCTTTCACTGGTTGCCAATAGAATTTCTCGTACTTCTACAAAAGGTTATAATATAACTCCTATGTGAACAATTGCTAAGTGACACTATCATTGACATATAGTATTTCACCTTGACTGGATAACAGGGAATTCCTGATGCCAGGAGGTTTTCAAACATGCTTTATAGCTTTATCAAGCTATCTCACAGATAATTTTGTAGCCGAGCATATACTGGGATTTTGTCACTTGGATCAGATCTATAAGTAATGATGATACCTAAAAGAGCACTAAATCCTCCATAATTGAATATCTAGGAAAGTAAATCCATTTGACATTGTTCATTTCTAGGGTCAAAACCATTTAACTTAGGTAACTGTCTTTCTTTCAAATTTGCTCATATTTCATTCCACTGGGTGTCATCCCTGGGTGAATGAATGGTGACTATTGAAAAGCAAAACATTATACAATTTCATTATTGTGGCTAAGACAACAATCTAGCTTTATTCATATTTCAGATTGCAACAGGGATTTAATTGTAGATGAAGATCATGTTGAATATGATGAAATACTAATCACACTGGCTTGAGTGAGACACTGTTACACACAGCTCTGCCAATGCACTTCAGTCCTGACCTGAAAGAGTTACACTATTCCACTGGAGCACAGGTTTCCAATTGTGTCAAACTGTGTGGCGTTTCTGTGATGTGGAGAAAGGAGAGTATCATGAGATAACCACAGCAATCTTTATACACAATCTGAGCCAGAATTTGAGTCTCCATCTTCAAGGAAGGAAAAATAGATGAACTCAATTCACTCTCTCTTTCCAAAACTCAAATTCTGAGGGAGAAGAAAGAAAGAAAAGTGTAAGTTCTTTGATGTCTTACCCAATGTAGTATCCTAACAATACTGCTGTACCTATGTAAGAAACTGAATGTGCTGTATACTATGGCCATTCAGTGCTACATATCAGCAATGAGAATAGGATACAGATCCTATTATTCAAAAGAGCACACTCCTTTTCCACCTGCGGCAAAACAGAATATGAGTGAGCTGTTTGCAGTATTGCGCTTATGGTATATAGTGAACAGTTCTGAAAACCTTGATTAGAGTACTAAGGTCTGTGAGATCACAGATTTAATAAGGCTGAATGGAGCAGCAAGCATTCCACTTCCTTTTAACAGCCTTCTTATAGAGCTGGGAAATGAAGGCAATTGGGTCTCCTTGCTGGCCCCATGGCAGGAGAGTTTTAAAACTTTGGGGACAAAAGCCTGTTGGGGATAAAACCAATTATTTTGTTGGGAAAGCAGTGACTTTAATCATGATTTGCCTGATGTTCACATGATCCTGAGACTGTTAGAAAGGGAACTTTAGGGGACATGAACCCCGCTGAGCCAGCAGTCTTGTTAAATTTTGCTACAGCCATGCAAACCGAAACTGCCATGTTTTGCACAAACTTATGAAAGTTTTGCAACTGCAACTTATAGCTGCCTGAATGCAACTTGTTCACAGATGGAAGCTTCCTTAGATTTCCAGTGCTCCAAGCAGAAATATGCAGTTTGAAAGTCCATACAAATTGTTGAGTGTGATTGATGCAACACACAAGCAGGATGTCTTTTCAAGATCTTCCAGGTTATAGAGGGTTACTTTGCAGCTGGTAGCCCTGCTTTGAACTGCATTTTGTAATTATGATTCTAAAATAGACAGAATATTTTCAGATAAAAAGATTGGGGGAATATTCTAGTTGTAAACGGGCTAGGAAAGAAAACACTTATAGCTATAGCTATATAGATAAATGCAAACATGAAAATGTGAGCACAGCAAACATAAGAACCCTTTTCCCTATCTGAATGCCTGTGGCTTTCACTGATTGTGTCATGTTTACCATTAAGATCTGTGCAGCAAGGACTATGGGTCTCATTTACCATTTCTTTTCATATTGTATAGTCATTTACTGCAGTGTAAAGTGGGTAATTAAATCCAAAGCTGTTTCAAAGGGTTTCAGAGGGATCTCACAAGACAGGATGACTGGGAAACAAAATAGCAGATGAAAATCAACATAGGTATGTGCAAAGTAATGCACATTGGAAAAAAATAATCTCAACTATATATACACATAATAATGATATCTAAATTAGCTGTTACTACTCAAAAAAGAGGTTTAGGAGTGACTGTGAATATTTCTCTGAAAAATTCAGTTAAACGTGCAGAAGCGGTCAAAAAAGCTAACAGCATGTTAGGAAGCATTAGGCAAGGGATAGAAAATAAAATAGACAATATCATGATGCCACTATGTAAATCCAAGGTGCACACATACGTGGAATAATATTGTGTCCAGTTCTGGTCTCCCCAACTCAAAAAGGATATAATGGAACTGGAAAAGGGTGAGAGAAGGGCAACAAAGATGATCAAGGGTATGGAAAGGCTTCCATATGAGGAGAAACTAAAGAGATTGGTATATTCAGCTTAGAAAAGACACAATTAAGCAGGGGAGGGGGAGTATGAGAGGTCTATAAAATCATGAATAGTGTGGAACAAGTGAATAGAGACATGTAATTTACCCTTTCCCTCAATATAAACACCATGGGTCACCTGAATAAATTCATAGTCAGCAGGTTTAATGCAAATAGGAGGAAGCCACTTTTTCTCACGACACAGAATTAGTCTGTGTACCTCATTGCCATGGGATATTGTGTTGGCTAAATGTGTAAGTGGGTTCAAAAAAGAACTAGATAAGTTCATGGATGATAGGTCCATCAATTGTTATTAACCCCATGGTCGGGATGACCCTAAACCTCTGAGTGCCAGAAGCCAGGAGGAGAAGATGGGGTGGATCTCTCTAAAACCGCTGTGTTCTGTACACATCTCCTGAAGCTCTGGTACTGGACACTGTTGGCGACAGGATACTGGGCTAGATGGATGACTTGTCTGATCTAGTATGTCAGCTGTTATGGGTATAAAACACTGTTCTAGTTTGGTAGCATTATACAGCACTTCATACTGCAGTAAATAACTAGGCAAGGTGAAGGGTAACAGTGCGGTAAATCTGCCCCAAGTGTATTGCATTTGTCTGTGGAACATCTAACACACTGGGTGCTATGAACAAATAATAATTTGAGAAACTTTAGTGTCTGTTGGAACATGGATGTATGTAAATGACAAAATAAGGCAAAAAAACCTGAATTGGGTTTTCTTTTGTGATTGTTTTCTTTTGTTTGTTATTGTTGTTCTGCTTTTTTTGAAATGTATAGCTTTAAAGATCTGGATGGCTTCTAAATCAACATTGAACCCAGCTTGCTTTCCCCCGCCCCCATCTGTAGCACTATCAATGTGCTGTGCTAGTGTGTATGTGGGAGAGAAGCAGAGGAGGTTGGAATTAATATTTGTGAAGTCTGGTAAAATGTAATTGATGGTTTTCTGTTTAGAGGAAAAATGTGAAATGTTTTCATCAAAGCTGAATAGATGATGATAAAGGGGGACAATGGAGGAGAGTAGGAATCCTCTTGGCAGCAGTGGATGTAATTAAGAAATTTCCCCCCCACACACATTTGATGGTGAATGAATATAAACTAGAGCACTCAGGGAATCAAACGTAGTCTAAAAATGTTGGAATATTGGGAGCTGGTACTGGCTAAGGAGCCAGATTCTTGGCCAATGTAAATCAGCATAGCTCCATGAACTCAGTTCGAGGCATGCTGATTTACAAAGCTGAGGAGGTGTCCTAAAGGGTCGAATCTAGGATCAATATTGGTTGAGATTAGATCTCAATCCAACTGTGCATATAAATTAAACACAATCCTAAATACACTTAGGTCCCATCCAAGTCAATAGCAAAGCTCCCTGTAACTTCATTGCCAGAAGAATTAGACCCATAATGATGCTATAGGATCTTGATGAGGGATAATACACACTGTAACTGGTGGGTTCCCCATGCTTAGTATTAGTTAAGTAGTGGAAGATATAATAAGAAAAGTGAAGTTGTTAAAAATGCAAGACAGATAAATCTTTAATAAATTGCCATCTCAGACTTGAATAATCACTATAGCCTTTATTAATCAATTACATTTCCCACAATAACACTGTCATTTAAGATAAGATCACATTTGGCTTTACAAGGTCTAACAGTGATGCCACATGACATAACTCTTAACTACTTTTATCCATCCTTCAGTTACCATTTAAGTACTGTGTTAATTCTTCGTCTTTCTTCCACTGACCTGACAATATAAGTTACTCACCTATTGCTTAACTGTTAAGTGTATTCCCCATACTAGAAATTATTTATAATAGTGACACATGGTGTATCATTTATTATGTCCAAATGAAAAGATCTAACCAATGTGTCTCCTCTGCTCTTTAATCTTTTTTGTTGAAAGCTGGTACATCTCTGTTCAGATTACTAAGGAGAATGATTGAAATGTTTCTTTTAAGATGATGATTCTCCCCTGCCCATCATGTTGAAGGCACAGGAGCATATCACTTGCATGCCATGGCTGTATGTCATGCTGAAAGTTAATCACACAATATTTCCTCCAAGATAATGGTAAAAGTGAGGATATCAGAGTTCAGTGACAGCCACTGCTTGTAGATGGAACCAACCATAATTTAGATATTTCTAAGATGTATACTGGAATTGAAAAATCAGTCTATTGCTAAAATAGGACATAATCCAAAGTCCACTGAAGCCAATGGAGGCAGTCTAGTGACTTCAACAAATTTTGGATCACAATGAACATATCTGAATGGACTTGAGAGGTTGTTACAGTCCTCTGTTTTCAAAATGCAGAGCTGTATCTGTATTTGCATATGTGAGGAGTCATGTTCTTGTATGCAAATGAACAAAAGAGATTTCATAAACCTAAGAAGGAAGAAAGATTTATCAGCAGTCAAGATCTCCAAAGCCAGAAATACTGCATATGCCACATCATTAGATAATGTCTTTCCCAAAAGAGAGGTTCACTACCATCATTGTACAAAACCAAAGATGTTTTCAGAAAACATTAAACAATAATGAGTATTCCCCAAAAAAATCTTTTTATCAAAGATAAGGAGCATAAAGATAAATGTATATAGCTTTTATGCTTGCATTTCCCTATGGGCACAATGTACTTTACAAGAATATTTTGTACCAGTGGTGAAGTGAAGATATTGTTAACGGTACTCTGTTCTGTTTTCAAAAATACTTCAGAAAATCCAGAAAATGAAAAGTGGACAATGACAGGACACAATGGAATGAAAACCTGTTTCAAATTTGCTGAAATTTGTGCAGGTTTGTTTCTTCTCCATTTTTTGGCCAGGTCTAATAACAATCACAGCTATGCTACAGATCAATTACAGTATTTAATGTTGAACATGTATGTCTTAGCTTGGGAACCAGCAGACTGCAAATGCTAACATGACCAGGTTTTTGCCCTCCTGGTTATAGGAAATGGGTGTCTTATAAGCAATTCAGCCTGAAGCATACCCCTAGTTTGTGTTCTCTACGTGGAAATGTGTGACTGCAATATTCATGACTGTTTCTACATTATTTAAGCATGCGTTCTCCCTGATGTTGGTATCCCTAGTCACTAAATACACTGCACTAATTAGGTCCCACAAGCTAGTAATAACCAGATTACGTATACATATTACAAAGACTGTTTCAGCATTTTATCCTATAACAGATCATGATCTGTATTGCTTAAGTATCTGAATTTAAATTATACAGTGATTTGAACAAGCATCATACTCATCTGCAATCTGACAAATAAAATACACTGAAAATGTGGCAAAGGCCCACACCCAACTCTCCCGCTGAACAATTGTGGGGAGGTGTACACCTTTTCACTGCATTGTCTGGTAAAATTTTAAACACTGCTACCAGTTGGCATTTGCCTAACACCAACACCTCCAACTTCAAAAGCTAGTATATTAAGACACACAAAGTACTTGTGCAGTAGGTAAGCATTAGCTCCATTTTACATGTGGGGAAATAGAGGGAAAGTGTCTTGCCAAAAGTAACACAGGAAGCCAATGGCAGAGCCAGGAACAGAGTCCAGATCTCAAAACCATTCCTCTTGGGTAGGCTGGGTGTTCAAAACAGCTGAAAAGCTTGTGTCAGTGGGAATTTTGCCTGAGTAAGGATTGCACTTTTGAACACTTTATTATTATACTACTCTTCTGGAATAGATTAGTTCCTCTCATTTGTATTCTGATTTTGGAAGCAGACACACATTTTGCCAGAACTTGATATTTTCATGGCTGAGCATCTGGTTACTCAGTGAGAAAATAAAGCATCGAAGGTTAGAACAACCCTAGGAGGATCAGCAACATCTGCTAAAGTGAGATGGATATGTGGCCCAGGTGAAAATTCACAAGGTGTCCTATTATAAATAACAAGACACCTTCCTAAGCTAATTATTTTCACTAGCCTATTATTTTTCTGATGATATTTTTATACATGATGAAATGACATCACATTATACACAGCAAAACAATACAAAGGAAATAGCAGGGTCCTTAAAAAAAAAAGCAGAAATCTGAGGAAAAATGGCAGGAGCTGCATTAATCTATTTTGAGAAAACTGTAGTGAGGGAGACTGCAGACAGAAAGAAGACATAAAATATTTGCATTTGATTTATATGATATTCTGACAATAGTATAATCTTTCTGTAGACACGATCAATTAAGCAAGTGTTTTAACTCATGTCATGACTCTTCAGAGAGGTAAATATGTGCAACACAAATACTTCATACCATGATTCATCATCTGTGACCTCTGGATACCATGACTGACAGCCCTCAGAGTGAAAATTTAACATGATGGGGATAGAACATTTTCAACAGAGAGCAATAGGCTGTGGAACTCTCTGCCAGAAGAGATCAAGTTGAGATACATTTGAATAAGCAGGCTTTCTCTCAAAGGAGTAGCAGAAGATGTACAACCAACTGACCTTGGATAAATAGAAACTAGCAACAACAAAAAAAGAATATAGGAGAGGAGAATGGGTCCCAGCCAGGCAGAATTAGGTGTGTGTGTTATATATGATCACATCACTATATTCTCTCGTTTTTCTTGCTGACCCCATTATGCACATTGGCTGACCTGAGGTTTTGGGGAAGTGTTAGTGATATGGTTCCATGGGATATACCCAAAATTTAACTGACTATTTACATAAAAAATATTGTGGGAAGTTTGGGGAATCTAAAGATTTCTCCTCCAACTCCTACTGCAGAGGTGGATCCCATCTGATCATTAGCAGTCAGTTTGCACCAGTGTATGTAGGTTTACATGGTCAAGGCTATTTTCATAAGGAAAGGGGGTACGGGCTCACTTTAAAAACAAAGAAAACAAAAGAGGAGATTCTCTTCTATGGGAATGTGGGCTGGCTACGTTAACAACGGGATCACAGCCCCCTTCACCTCATCTGAGACTCTCTTCAATAGCAAATTGCATTGACATTATAAGAAGATACAGACATACTTTCAGAACCATAAATGTATAATACCTAATATGCATGCACAAGTCAGGGTTGCACAGGTATATGCTTTCCAGGTTGCTGATTTGCATATGCTTGTTAGGCTTTGTGACAGTTGGGTGCAGGCCCTTTGAAAATGTAGGTCATAATTCCTGTTTTTTCCAAGAAAATGTATATTGCTGAATAATCTCCACACTGAAGGATATTATTCCAAGTACTAGACTTTATCATTACTATACTTCTTTCACATTGACATGACTGCATCAGTTATTTGACCTACCAGCGGGCCCTGAGTGACAGTATAAAAGACAAGTGAAGTTTTACTGAAGCAGTAAATATTCTATACAGTATTGGAGTAAACCTAGTCACATCTGAGAAAGATTTACATTTCTAGTAGATGTAAATTAACTGTCCAAAGAAAATGAAAAATATAGATGTCTCTATAATTTACTATCAGACCACCTTGAAAAGTTACAGTGTACACTGGAGTGATTACCAAGATAGCCCTGCTGATGACGAGTTTTAGATTCGCTGATGATATTGCTTTCTATTTAAATGAGTGAAAGAATAAATAATGTAATCTAAGAGGCTGTTCTTGTTATATTAAAAATATGCAGGATCAGACAGACCTGACAAACTAGAGTTGGGTAGCCTTATAAGAAGGAGACTATTAATTAACATCTAAATAGCAGAGCTGATTGCAGGAAAGGATACTGCATTAATTACTTACAAACATCACTGCCCCAACCTCCGAAGTAAAAACATTCTAAAGTGAAAGACAGAAATACATAATTAGAGTGATACCTGCAGAGATTGTTCTCTATTGCACTCACCATTATATCCACTCTTCTTGCGAGGTGTTCATAATTTTGCTAAAATAAAATTCATTCCTGCTGAAACGTATGACTATACACTTAGATATGCGTGTACAACTCTCACAGACATCACTTGGAATTTATCTGTGACAGAATATGGGTTGCAGTTTGAAAATCTCAGCCACAGAACACATTTTTGAAGTTGAGGAAAAAATGAAAATTTTTGGCTCAGCCTTGTTTGAGTTATAAATTTATTATAAAGTGGGGCACTAGTCCTTGAGATCTGTGCGTGTGTGTGTGGGGGGGGTCCTATCTGAAGCCTGTTCATGTCCACTTTGTTTTTACTGTTGAGCATTTTTAGAGCTTTTAGGAATTATTATTCCTTTAATAAATGCACAAAATTCTGGGAACGAAATTTTCAGTGGCTCCGCAACCTGACCTCCACTTCTATTCTCATTGGTGCACACACCTGCAATTGAACTTTAGTGAACTAAAGTCTGCACATAAAGTTGCAAGAATGTAATGCATGCACATGCAGACAACACTTGTTAGGGATGTCTGCACTTCGAGCAGGAGGTGTAATTCCCAACTGGAGGAGATCTACCCTCACTATCTCTGATCAAACTAGCACACTAAAAATAGAGTGTAGCCATTGTGGCAGGAGAGGAGGGAAGGGCTAGTTGGCCTGACTCTAGGCACATATTCAGAGACAGCGTGCGTATATCCACCTCCAATTCCAGTGTAGATGTACCCTTAAAAAAAAAAACCCATTTAATTCCAATTGGTTCTGACATGAAAATTCGGAGTGAGTTGTCTTAAATCTGCTTGCACGGAAGTCAATGGGAGTTATATCATTGACATGAATGAGAATAGGAGTTAGACCAATACTGAGTGCTTTTCAAAATCTAACCTTCTCTCTTTTATTACTTACGTATGGAAAAACCCTAAAATAAAATTCTGATTCAATAACAGCTGAAAATAGCCATTTGAAAGCAAAATTTGGTCTCAAAATATACAGTAACTAAAACATCTAGAATACCATTTCATTTTGCTGCTATATGTTTCTATTTCTAAAATAGATGCATTTTGTTCCATAAAAAGATCCCGTTTTATTTTTATTTAACTACTAAAAACAGATTAAAGAAAACAAGCACTTTCAAAGCAAAAGCTGAGCATTTTTGCCTTAGGGAAAATGGATTACCTTTCTTTGGTGGTGGATAAAAGCTAATCAAAGTTTAATAATCAAATAAATATTTTTTCTCACTGGTTAATGTTTAATATGAGTATAAACCTATGGGAATATTTTATTGATCAAGGTATCTAATGAGTTTGCTGTATTCCATTTGCTAATGTAAAAATTTTATATTATAGAAATGCAATTTGTGTTTATTGCTTTGATAACTAGGAAGTCAAGATCTATATAATGCTGAAGAAACAAATAATCTACTGTTGAAAAATTAAAAGAAAATTTCAGTATAGCAATGTAAAACTAAACATCATGCCAATGGTATATTACCATTGATTAAGTTCTGGATGTTGTAAACATTCAAATACATACATAATGGAAAATATATGTGGATTCTAAATACTGTAAATTGTGTTGTTAAAAGTTCCTTGGGATTTTAATGTTTAGGGAGTCTTTCTGAATATATCACTCGTTTTGTCTAGTCCTTTGTTAAATAAGAATACTCTTATATACCATATAAGTGTATGCCTATATACCATACTATATTCAACATGAATGAGGTTGCAGAATCAGGTTCTTATTATTATAAATCAGAGGTCGGCAACGTTTGGCACGTGGCTCGCCAGGGTATGCACCCTAGCGGGCCAGGCCAGTTTATTTACCTGCTGACGCGACAGGTTCGGCCGATCGCGGCCCCCACTGGCCGCGGTTCGCCGTCCCGGGCCAATGGGGGCGGTGGGAAGCTGCGGCCAGCACATCCCTCACCCGCGCTGCTTCCCGCCGCCCCCATTGGCCCGGGATGGAAAACCGCGGCCAGTGGGGCCCGCGATCAGCCAAACCTGCCACATCAGCAGGTAAATAAACTGGCCCGGCCCGCTAGGGTGCTCACCCTGGCGAGCCGCGTGCCAAACGTTGCCGACCCCTGTTATAAATTATACAATGTAATTCTATACTCCTTATCTACACCTCGACCCCGATATAACGCGACCTGATATAACACACATTCGGATATAACGCGGTAAAACAGCACTCTGGGGAGGTGGGACTGCATGTTCCAGCGGATCAAAGCAAGTTCAATATAACACAGTTTCACCTATAACACGGTAAGATTTTTTGGCTCCTGAGGACAGTGTTATATATATATATATATACACGTTAAATTCAGTACAACATTCACTGCGCTGTTGCCCCTGCACTTTTCTCCACTAGCAGATGTGGGAGAAGTTGGGGTCCTTTTACACCTCCTCTGGGTGTTAATGTTGTAGGAGGTACAATAGGGAATATGATTATATCATCCTGCTAAGAATATGACACAAGCAGTAAGCAAACTTCTAATACCTTCATGCCTTTCTGTACCTACTTAGTAGCCAAACACCATCTGGCCCGTAGTAAACCTGAACTAAATTTAATCTCTTTGGATTTGTCTGGATTAAGATAAAAGGTGCATTGCATTTTTAAAATGTGTTAAACATGTTCTAACTTACAGTTTTAAAACACTAATGTAGACAGAGTAAATTGTATTTTAATATGTGTTAGCTGACTGAGGTGAACCCTGCGTTTTATGACGAGTGCAGGCAGTTAAAATGCATTTTGTCCTGTCTACACAATAAACATTCAAACATGTTAATTAAAAAGTGTCAGCTACCACATTTTTAAAATGTAATGCACATTTTATCCTATTCGAGACATACCTTTAATATCCATCCATCACTAATTAGGTTATGGTTACACTCTTCCGATAGGGATTTACACAATTTTTAATCTCAATATCTCTTCTAAAATATTATTTAAATTCCTAAAGTGGCCCAGTCCACAATTGTGAAATACTACTTGCAAGAAATGCCATAAACCCATCTTTTTTTGCACATCATCAAAGCAAATAAACGTATAGCATGTGCATGTTAAGTAGCTAATTATTTTTCAAAATGTCATGAATTATCTCTGGATCTATTTAGCTTTTGATGGTATCTGCTGCATACCATTTTATTCATAAAGAATATTTACAATTTAGCTTGCAGCCAAGGAAATAGTTAATTGACATGGAATTTTCTACTGAAATCCCACAGGTACCTTCACACAGGGTAAAAAAACTCCACATTGTCTTTGACCTTTTATCTGACTTCTGTTTCCAGCAAGTTGTAATGACAGCTTCTATCATTCTCACAAGAAAAACTCAAATCTGAGATCTGTTCTGAGCAAATCAGAGCTAGATAGTTAAAATGCAAAACAAATAGTATTAGATTGAACTAGGATACTGCAGGTTAGTTGTATTTCCATTCCGTATAGCATATGTTGTAAGAGTTCAGTCAATGTTGAGGAATAAAATCAAAGTAATGCAATTTCACCTCACAGCCAAGAATCTTCCTATGCAAAAATTATCATACCTCACTTTTGCAACAAAGGTTGCATAACGGAAAGAAAAAATTCCTACAAGTTGTTCTAGTTTTATACATACTTTTTATTCTCAAAACAATACAGTAACTCTTCAGTGTATGAATGTCAAACTTAATGATCCCGCTAGATTTTGTAAACAAAGAAAAATAATTAATTACAGTTTCAATTAGGTTAATGAAAAACTTTCAGAGAAAAATGTTATTACACAGAAGTCTTCACTGTGTTGTGTTCAGCTGTTTGAAATGTGGCAAATATCTTAATAAAGGGGTCACCAAGAACATGGTTACCAGACATATAGACCCAAAAGGTTAGACTGTACAATCAGATGTAGCCCAGAGGAAAAGGTGGGCTGTAAACTGTCCCAACCCAGGAGTAGCGCAGAAGGTAATGCGTCTCAGACATCCCTCTGAGACTCAGCTCATCTTTGCACCTGCCTATCAAGGATGTGTTTGTACAGAAATCCATTTTTGTTCTAGAAAACAATAGTGTGTTTCTTTTTGCACCACTGTGTTACTTTCCTAGCAATATCTAGTAGGATTAACTCATTTTTCACAACTGATCAGAAGTCATCTTCTCCTCATCTCAGGCTACATTGCTTTCCAAACAGACAGCATTAATCTTTCTTATATATAAAGAATGGTATCCATTAGGGACTTGGTCATACCCTTCAAGACATGGGCACACATCTAGTAAAATGATGCGGTAGCAGACATTCCAAGATACATAGTGATGTACATCTGCATTGCAAAAGAAAACACTGAGGTTTACATGGGATGTGTGTGCCTTGCCAGACTAAATTTGATTATATTTTAAAATAATTCTAAGAGCTGATTTTAACTAAATTCTTAAATTGAATATATAAACCCTAAAACTATTACATTCACTTCTTTCAACTTGATCAAATCCCATTCAAATACCAGTTCAGGGTTGAATGTTCTCATTGGGTCCAAATCTCTGATGGTCCAAATCGACAAAGCAGACGATTTAAAGCAGAAGAGAATTTTGCCCTACAGTTTTGATTGTGTTGGAATAAATATATCTACAGAGATGTGTACAACACAAGTAGAAAAATATACAAGAACAAAACTCATTCAAAAACATTTCATCAACTTAATCTTTTGACTTTACCAATAATTTAGTGTGGGTTCAATCCTGTTCCATTTAAGTCAGTGGGAATTTTGCTAAAGGAGTCAATGGAAACAGGAGCAGGATCTGTGTGACTAACATACAGATCAACTACTCTGTGTCTCAGTTTCTTCATCTGTCAAATGAGGACTACAATTCCTATAGATCATCATGCTTTGAGATTCTTACGTGAAAATTGCTATTATTTATTTGCATTGCAGTAGTACCTAGGAGGCCTAGTCATGGACCAAGACCCCCGTGTGCTTTGCAGTGTACTAACACAGAACAAACACACAGTACTATTATTAAGCGTAGCATCTGAAGACTCTATTCCAAGCTTTCTAGATGACAAATGCCCTTTTGTCTCTGCGCTTCCTAAATAATTCAACACAATAATTAACACAAAACTGCCAACGGCTTCTATAGAAACTGCTGATTTTCATGCCTTGTGCATGTTGAACACACCATGGGTTCTACACTAATAATCATCAATCATCATTATCTCTAACATATGAAAGTGAGGGTACCTTTACAGTCCCTCCTCTTGCACTATTTGGGGCATTAATACATTTTAGTGTCAAGAGCATTTTCTTAAAGGAATAGTTTTCATCCACTAACTTCCATCCTTCTATATGAATGTGAAGTTTCATTTCTATAGCACCTAAATGGAATAAATGTGTGTCATAAAAAGTCTTTTCTCTCACACTAGCAAGATTGAAGAAATCTTTCGAGACACAGCCAAGTGGGTGTCCTAATCTGAGAAGAGGCCGCCTAGAGATAGCATATCTCAATTTATCTGTACAAAACCTTTTTCAAAGCAGACTATTCATCTCTTGAAAAGGCTGTAACAAATTCAAGAGAAGAAGAAAAATTCCAAGCCAGAAAATCTTGTAAAGGTCAGTCAACAAACTGAAAATATTATAAAGTAGATTCATTGTTCGCTGGTGGAGAAAGCTTGGTTTAATTACCTTTAAACTGAATTTCTGGGGCAGTAAAAAGATTGCATTATTATGCTGAAGTCTGACTGAGTGATGCAAGATCCAGCCTGATATTCTAAAAATTACAAATACATTTTCACTTTTGAACTTTTTTATTTATTCTTTTATATAGGTCACAAGTGATTAAATATACTATATTGTGTTTTTTTTCTAAATGCACTACATAAAGATCTTCCCCTTTGCTACCCATAATATTGGCAGTGGCCAAATGACTGGATTTCTAGAGATTTTTATAAATAAGAATCCTGAAGAAGCCATAAAACATTTAACTTAATTGTCTTCACAAATCTTGCTTGATTGCTTTAATAATGGCTTCCCTAGGTACCAGGGCTTCAGGTCCTTCATGCCATGTAAGAAACAAAGTTTATGTAACAATACAACATGTGTTTTGTCTTAATAAGAGAATACATCTTTCAGTTCATGCATGCATACATGACAGTTGTATTATGTATGGCTGCAATATCATCACACTTAAGGGGATACTATAAAAGAAATTTGAACCAATGTAATAGTTAAGAACTGTTTCTTTAGGCTACAAACAAAATACTGCAGTTATGATCATCAGACCTTCAAAAAGTAAAATTTATGCTAAATATACAGTTAAGAGATGAACCAAAATCTTCAGAAATAAAGCTTGGATCGTGTAAATCCTGAATACATAACCCCATTATCTAAATTTCAAGGTTGCCTGCCCACAAATCGAGATGTGTCTTGTATGTAACCGGGTGATTATTCAGGCAACTTATTCCACTAGGATCCTACATAGCAATAAATAGTAAGTCTGAAGATGGTCAATCCTAGTACAATATTTATATTCTGATTGATTTAGTTTATAATTATATGGTAAAAATGAGAAAGTCAGCCATTTTTCAGTAATCGTATGCTGTGACACTTGTGTATTTTCATGCCTGATTTTGTAAACAAGTAGTTTTTAAGTGAGGTGGAACTTGGGGGTACGCAAGACAAATCAAACTCCTGAAAGGTATACAGCAGTCTGGAAAGGTTGAGAGCCACTGTACTAAGTGGTACCTTACACAAGAAATAGTCCCATTATTTTCAGTTCAATTGCTTAGGGATTGAGGCCTGGTCTACTGATAAAGTTATACTATTACAACCTCTAATGCAGAAGTAGCTATATCAGTATAAAGGTGTTTATACCATAAATACTCATTCCCCTTCTGTACTGGGATTGGTATACCAAGTAAGGCATTGGTATTTATACCAATATAACTGCATCCACACTGGAGAGGGTTGTAGCAGCAGAGATGTGGGATGGCATTTTAGGAACAGTTTCTGAGACAAAGAAAGCGGAGGGACTCTGATAGGGGTCCATTCATGGCAGACAATATGGACCTATTCATTGAATTAATTGCAATTTATTTTCCATGTGTGAAACTGTGTTTCTGGTACAGGATAACTAGCAAAGCACGGTGGGACCATGCCATCCTGCAGAACTGGGATGACTGGCAGTGGCTCTAGAATATCCACGTGAGGAAACAAACCTTTCTGGAACTGTGTGGGGAGCTTGCCCTGACCCTTCAGTACCAGGACACTTTACTGAGGAAGACCATACCAATGCAGGAGCAGATTGCCCTCTGCAAGCTGGCTACATCAGACTGCTAAAGATCAATGGCTAACCAGTTTGGTGTGGGCAAGTCACCTGTGGTGGTTGTGATGGTGTAGGGTTGCCAGACAATTGTTACTGTGACATACCCACACGTGGTTGATATTAGAACTGTGCCAGAAATAATAGCCAGCTTTCAGAGAATGGGGTTCCCCAACTGCACCAGGGACACTGATGGCACACGTGCCCATAACTTGCCTTTCATGAGGAGCAAGAGACTATGTAAACCCCAAAGGGTACTTTTCCTAATTCTGCAAGCTTTGGTGGGCCAGAGAGATAGGTTCATAAACACCACTGTAAGTAGCAATGGCAAAGTGCATGGAACAAGTGTTTTCAGGAGATTTGGACATTACCTCCTGGGAGAAGCTGAGACCTTGTTTCTTCCTAATAATGTCATCAACAGGGTGTTGGTGCCTACTATTATTTTGGGTGACTTTGCATACCCGTGCCTGGTATTATTTTGGGGTACTCTGCATACCCACTCCTAACATGGCTCATGAAACCAGATCCTGACAACACAGCACCTGCTAGAAGTTTCTATTACATGCTTAGCAGTTCCGGGATGGTTGTGAAGTGTGCCTTTGGCGGGCATGGCATGATTTACAGAACATTTGGATGCCACTATAGTCAATGCTGTCCATATGATTGTGATTTGCTGCGCTCTGCACAATATCTGCAAGAATGCAGGTGAACACTTTTGCATGGTGTGGATTGAAGACTTCACTGGTTCGCAGGCCAGGTACATGCAATCAGAAAGTACACTTGTCTTCTCTGGTTCTGTTTCTTGATATTCAAGGGAAGTAAGGTATTCTCTCTGTGCCCACATTTATGCACATCGGGGTGAAGTTAATGAAATCTGAGGTTGTCCTGTTGCCCTACATTTTGTGAATTGTTAATAAATGTTACTTCTGTTGCCAATTTTCCAATGTTTGTTACCCATGCATGCCTTTCTTTCTAGGTGCAGGAGAGGGAAGGGAACCATAATGCTGAGGGCCCTTCCCACCTCAGAGTCCCGCACACACCATGGCCTAAAAACTGTCAAAGCCATGGATACAAATTGCCTACAGTAAATTGTGTCCCACTGTTCCCTCTGTTATCTATTAACCATGCATGGATGGAAGGGCAAAAGGCAACTTTAATGTGAGGGGAGGCATTGTCATCCCAGAGTCCAGCACACACTACGAGTTCTCCTTGTGATTGATGATACCTCAATGTGCATTGTCTTTGTGAAGTGTTTCTCAAACTAGGGTCGCCATTTGTGTAGGGAAAGCCCCTGGCGGTCCAGGCTGGTTTGTTTTCCTGCCGCGTCTGCAGGTGTGGACAATCGCGGCTCCCACTGGCCGCGGTTTGCCACTGCAAGCCAATGGGAGCTGCTGGAAGCGGCGTAGGCCGAGGGACTTACTGGCCACTGCTTCCAGCAGCTCCCATTGGCCTGCAGCAGCGAACTGTGGCCAGTGGGAGCCACGATCGGCCAGACCTGCGGATGGGGCAGGTAAACAAACCGGCCCAGCCCGCCAGGGGCTTTCCCTACACAAGCAGCAACCCCAGTTTGAGAAACACTGGTCTTGTAGGTAGTGGATTGATGGGTTCTCCACCTAGAAAGTTAATGGGGGTGGATCCAGGAGCCATACAAGGTTGCAAAGGTGTCTGATGACAGGTGCGTTGGATGGAGCTGTATGTGTCATTTTGTCCGCTGTGATATTAAATCCATTAATTATTGTCACTTAGAACTCTCACTATGCTTTTCACAAATAAGCATAAGTCACAAAGGGCTTCAGTTAATAAAAATAGAAACATTAAATGTAGAATATGGGATAGAGGGGAAAACATATACAGCTGTGCATTACAGCCCCCAACACTAAAAATAACAAAATATTTATTAATCAGTTCTTCAGCAGAAATTTGAACAGTGCAACTAGGGAACACAGGAAAAAGTAACATACAGTGAATGATTGTGCAATTAAGCTTAATTGCAAGGTAACCAAACCTTGCCTTTAATCCTATACCAAAGGCCACAATATGAATCATTAGGGAATGCTTAGAAACTGCTCCCTCATTGTTTCTCATGTGCAGACATTCTCATTTCTGGCATTGGAAGTGTGAGGTATTCACAGACAGAGTATGGTAAATAGCACCAGAAAGGATTGGGAATATTGTAACTTGCTTTGGAAAGGAAGGGTGAAAAGCATCCTAAAAGACAATCACCAATGATCTATCTGACTTTTCTTCCAGGCAGGCACACTATTGGAAAACAAATATTTTTAAAGCATCAGCATGGAAAAAAAGAAGGGCTGTTTGAGGCAGGTGGTGAGATCTCGTCAGTTTATGCACTGGAGCTTTTTAGTGGATGGATAACAGAACTGTATTCACTGAGAGGAGCAGCCTAGTTAGCTACCAGCGTGATCCAAGAAAGTTCTCTTCCCAGAAATCTGCATGGAATTTCTGTTCCATGACAAGTTTTCTGACATCATGTTCCAGGAGTGGAATGAAATCAAGATGAAAACTGACCAATGTCTGCAGTCACAAGCATACCTTCACCACTGGCTAAATTAATTACCTCAACACCCTAACCCTGTCAAGAGGGAAAGCATGGTGAGTCAGAGCACAATCCATGAGCAATTATCTGTAAAGGCCTTTCATGGAGTTCAGAAAAGCAAAAATGGATATGCAATGAACATACCATCACTTCTACATGAGACAAATACTGGCGAGCTAAAGAAGAATGCAACCTTAACAGGGCAAATGAGCAGCAACCAATGACAGCCACAAAGACATTTACTATTTTTTGCCACCTCACAGACTTATTAGCACTATTAAATAGAACAATACTGTGTTACCCAACGGACACATCGGTACCATTAACAAGCAATGAACAAGCAGCAGTGTCTTAATGAACTTGTTAGCCAAGGTATACACCAAAAATATTATGTAGTCAATCCTGATATTTAAAAAAAAGGATTACTGGAAAATTTGTTAACTCATGCATGCTATGGAATGCACCATGTAATATTCTTTTAATGATTTAATTGTATACTAAATATTAAGCAAAGAATGTTAAGTTTACATAGCTGTGGTTACTTTCCCCCACACTTGGCATCCATCTTGGATATCTTGGAGGCATGGTGGGAGCTTAGTGGAAAGGGGTGGAGGGCAAACACTTGTGGAAAGGTTCCCTCTGGGGATTAACCAGCTGCCACACATGATAAACAACAATATATATTTTTCCCTTTCTCGCTTGGCATCCATTTTGGATAACTCACCTAGCAATGGGAGTGCGGTGTGTTGTATGAAGGAAGTACCATATGAGGGTCTGAAGTGCACCCCACCACCCAAGGTAAGCACACAATCCCCAAGCATAAAACACTTTCCTCCAGAACAATTATGTTATTTGTTATAACACAGAAATTCTGCTTTAATAAACCCAGGATGAAGTACATATCCATGATAATAAAATATATGATTGTTTGACTCTTACCAGGCTGTGAATCAGTATCCTATCCCTCCTCCATAGTCTGTTCAGACTCCATCTCCACAGTCTGGTCTGTCTCTCCTTCCCTGAAGAGGTACTGAGAGAATCTGTCAGGAACATCCTCACATCCATCCTGTGTGGCCTCCATGGTGGCATCAAGTTCTGTGGACAATTCCTGGGAATGCAAGTCCCCTGTACTGCCATCTGATGCCATGGCCACCTCCTTTCTCACAATAAGACCCTCATGGTTCAGGAGGATATTGTGATTGATGGTGGGACCCATGCAAGGGGTGGTGCTAAGCACCCTGTGAAGTTCCCTGTAGGAGTGGCATGTGCATCCTTTGCCTTTTGATTCAGGGATTTGAGGTATTTAACCCTCTCTTTGCATTACACCACTGTTCAGTGAATTCCCTGCTCAGCTAGCAAATTGGAAATCTTCTAATAGAGATGACTGTTATGTGAGCTTATTATGGGGTGCACCACTCACTGCTGGTCTAGCACCTCCTCCTGGTTACTCTGGGGATAAGTTCTTGAGGTCGATGCCCCATTCCATGTCTTGCATGCCATTGTTATGTCTCTCTCACAGGTCTGCAGCTCCTCTCTCATTCGAAGAGCTACACTGTCCTCTTCATGACTCAGCCCTCTGGCTGGGTCACTCAGTGTTCCCCACTTCTTTGATAGCAACAGTCCTTCTCCCTATCAGTCCTAGGCAGTCTTACCTCTCACTGCCCAATAGCTGGTAGGGGAACTCAGATCCACCCTCAACTCCTGATTCCAGTTTAGGAACCCTCAGCTCAGTAGTTCTGGGCTTTCCTATCTCACCCCTCACTGCTCCTTCCCTGGACTCCTTCCAACCACACCTGGTTACCTTCTTTATCTGGGAGTACCAGCCCCCAAAATCTCTTCCCGAGGAGGAGGAGGAGGGGGGGGGGGTTGGTGGTGGCAGCAGCTGCTGCTTGCCTTCCTGCAGTTTTTCCCAGCAGCCCTGTCTGTTCATCTCCTGGGCTTTATATGCCCTGCCTATTCCTGCCCAGCTGAGCTGACTTTAATCAACTTTGTGCTCTCTAACTACTCCTCCAGGTGCGGACTTGGCAGCTAATTGGCCCACCTGGCCACTTTAACCCCTTCTTCTCCTGTGTGGGGTGAACACCCCATAACATAGCTCCTTCCAAAATCATTTATCTGCATATAGGCATACCAGATGGACACCAGCACACCGATGATGTTCTCCAACCAACTTGTAGCATTCTGGAGGACAGAAATTGTTTTTTAAATGGCAGGAGTTAGGTGGAATGAGTTGTCCCAGCAATCCACTTGCACAAAAGAGAATGGTCCAATATTGTTCAAGGGAATGTGAACATTAGATAACTTCCAGTCCACAGAGAAAAAGAAGGTGGTGACTAAGGAGTCTGAAAGGTAGGAACAGAATGAGGGGCCATCATGTCCCTGCAGCCCGCCGCTTCCCACATCTCCCATTGGCTGGAAACGGCAAACCGTGGCCACTGGGAGCTGTGGGGAGCCATGCCTTTGGATGGTCAACATCAGCAAAATGTCTTGTGGCCTGGAATCAGATTACCCTGATGGGCCACATGCAGCTTGAAGGCCTCTGGTTGCCCACCACTGACATAGAAGCAAGGGCAGTTCACCTCATCATCAGGGGCGGCTCCAGACACCAGCACAGCAAGCGTGTTCCTGGGGCGGGAAGCCACTGGGGGCGGCCTGTTGGTCACTGTGAGGGTAGCAGGTAGGCAGCTTTCGGCGGCTGCGGGAGGTCCGCTGGTCCCGCAGCAATTCGGCGGCGGGGACGCCGATGGCGCGGACCAGTGGACCTCCCGCAGGCATGCTGCTGAATCCGCGTGGCCAGCAGACCGCATGCAGGCACGCCGCTGAAAATCGCCTGCCTGCTGTGCTTGGGGCGACAAAAAACATAGAGCTGCCCCAGGGCATCATTGCTACATTCACATCACAAAGTGGGCAGGTGGGCAGTTAGATGGTGACAGATGGTATTACCCATGCCCCAGGCAGGCATGCTACCTTGCTTTCTACACACCTCTAGACTCACATCTAATAGCTTTCAGCGAGGATGCTGGGGGTACGGGTAACAACCCATCGTTTGACACATGTAAAGCCACAAGTGTAGACACACCCTAAACTTTAACTCGACCAATGCAGCATATGTTAAATTACACACTTCTTTATTACACTGCACTTTTCAACTAGGTTAACTAAGACATTCTAATACCATATGTCTAAATCCTACTCTGGATGATGCCCAAGTGAGCTCCCCGTCTTAATCCCCCTCTCATGGAGGGCCAGGGGATCATCTACCGAATGGTCCTGTTTTCTCTCCCTGTTTGACAACTCCATTTCAGGAATTTCAATTGACAACATTATGCCTGTAACAGGGTGCTGGCTCGGAGAAACAAGCCAAGCCCCTGTTAGCCCTGTTCCAGAGGAAGAAGGGTATTAGTTGGGCTTGCTGAGGGGCCACGCCCTAATTACCAGACTGGATCCACCTGCAGGCCTGGGTAGCCAGCCTGCCCTATAAAGCTGGCTAAGAAACAGGAAGCAGGAGGGAAACAGGAAAGTGAGAAGTGTGGGCTCTAGATCCCTGCTGGCTGGGAAGTTAGTAGTCTCCCAGAGTGTTGGTCTCTGTAAATACCTGTAAATAATAGGTGGTGGAAACAGACACAAACAATAAAGGATGCGGGTGCCGCACTTCAGTTGGTCTCTGACTGCATTTGTGGAGGGGCCAGGAGCAGGCACTGCTACACTGCCAAATATGACAGTCTAGCTAAATGGAGTCAGACTCAATTCCTGGATAGTCAATGGGGGTTTGGCCCTGTATGTGTATGATTTACAGCTCCTTTGGTTTCTACTTCTGTAGAGCCTCCGACACCACATACAGCTGTGGGGGGCTCATCACCATAGACCCTGCAAGTGCCAGATTTGATATCACTTCTAGCTATGTTTCCCTCTACCTCACCCGCCATCCTCCATCTGTGAGCACTGGTGAGTAAAACACAACACGTACACATGAGAAAGCGGAAACATTTTAAATAGTTTGAGGAAGGTCCTTTGTTTAATAGTAAACTACTGCCTTTCTGTGTATGTCATCCTGACAGCCCTCTTATTGTTGTCTTCTGCAGTGAGACAGATAATATCACAGCGTGCCATGAAGTCAAGGGATCAAGGGGGCAACACAGAACTAAAAAAATGGGAGTCAGGTTATTGATTTCTTTAGAAATCAATTTTTTTTTCTTTTATTGTGAAGATGAAATGATCAAGCTTCAGAGGACGGTCTCTCTCTCTCTCTGTCTCTCCCCACCCCCTCCACCCCATTTTTAGACTCCAGTATATTGTGTTCTTTGGTAACTGTTAACAACAAAGTAAAAAGAAAAGCATTAAAATACATCTCACTAAAAATAAAATGGCAAAGGGTGGTTCTTTCAGGGAAGCACCTATACATAAATTGCTGGGAACTGTTTCCTTTTTGTGGTCTTTTTTGTTTTAAGGGAGCGTTAGCACATTCCTAACTATGAACAGCTACAAAATAAGGCATTTTGTACAATACACACTTAGTGTGACGTTTTAGGGTTTTTTCATTATAGCCAACAGTTTGCAAATTAGGGAGAGAAGTACCCTCCTACAAAATAAATCTTTTTTGACTCCTTCTAGTCTTTGTCCCAACTCAGTTTAACTTAAATTGATTTTTTTATCGAGATTACAAACTGTTTAGCTGTTTTGTGTTATTCTAAGTTTTCACATACTCGGGCAAATGCAGGGCCCATCTGTGACTGTGTAGGTAAAAGTCAAACTTCATGAGAAAATCTATTCTCTTTGTACAATATTCCCAAGCCTACCAGAAGCAGGAAGAACTAGAAATCTCACAGAAACCTTAGGATTGCAAAAAGGAAATAATTTAGGGGCACAGTCACGGATGTCCATGGACATAGTTCTATTGAATTCAATGGAGTTACAGCACTGGAGGATCTGACCTTTAATGTTGTAAGAAAACTATTTATGATAACTCAGAATTCCTCAATTCCCTTCACAGCCCTTCAATCCCCAGAACAGCAGCACACTTTTTACTATATATTGCTATAACTTACATTTTCAATGGCCCTTGATGAAAAAAAAATAGTTTTTCCTCATCTGACTTCTGAGTGTAAATTCAGCATGTTTCAAGTAGCTATAGAATTAATTTGGCATCGCATGGCTTCTCTGGTCTGTCAGATTCCCTCAGATAGAAACCTGAAGGGAAGAGCAGAATTTTGCTTAAATCAAATCATCAACTTGATGGAGGCGCTCACCTCCTGCCACTCCGGTGTTTCCCATACTCAGACCCAACCGCCATGCCAATAAAGGTCATTGGAGAGACACAGAAAGATAAAATCCCCCTTTTTTGTTGTTGTCAGAACTTTTGGTCTGAGAATAATAGATTATAAATATCGATATTTCTAGTCCATGTGTTGATTTCCACATTTGTTCATGTTAATAAATAAGAAAACAGTTATATATCACACCAGTAAGAAGAGTAAAATGTATATCAGTGAACTACTGTGGTGGAGCCTACAGTCTATATGAATTTACAGATAGCGGGGAAACTTGCGATCTACCTGACTCATCTCTGTATATATTTAAGGGGCTAATGAAGAAATCAATCCAAAATTCTACTTCACCAATGGATAAGGGCAAAAAAGGAAAAATATTAAGGCTTGACAGAGAAGGTGATGTATTAAATGCATTAAAACTAACCCAAGCTCATGAAATCAAAGGTCTTAAGAGTTCATGCTGACTAAATCTGTAGTTGCCACAGCTGACAAAGGTTATCAAAAAAGTCTTCAAAGACTACATGGGAAGAAGGAAAATGTCATTATGGGCTTCACCTCTCACTCTTTGCTGTCAGTTGATTTATTGTATGGATGCATCAGCCATATTTTATGTTACACCAAATTATACAGCTGGTTCAAAGTTCTGTTTTACTTTAAGCAGATGACAATCCCATGTAGTACATCAATAAATATTTAATTTCCTAGAAGAATACTGATTCAGGTTTTTTTGTTTGTTTGTTTGTTTGTTTTTTAATAAGCATTGCCTTTTGATGTACATAAAACAGACATGTAGAATTTTTGGTATATCAGGAAAAAAGTCTTTCCCTTATACTGCTCTCATGTGTGCTGATATAAATCAGGAATGACCCCAGTGAAGTCAATGGAATTGCACAGGTATAAATTTGATAAGAGTGATAACAAAATCAGGCTTTTCTCCCTATGTAAGGATAATGTTAAGAGTTAGGTCAGCTATAGAAAGTTCAATGTATTATTCAATATAACCATTAATAAATTAGCAGGAATTCCAATCAGGTATGACTATTTTTATTGAATTACAGTCTGCTTCTTGGACTCAACTTTTTTAAAATAAATAAGTTATAAAAATCATTTAGGAAAAGTTTGAGTGGCAAAACCCCATTCATCTGTCTTGATCAGGGAATATCAAAACAACCCATTCTGAGTCATTTACTATTTATTCTTAAAAGATAGTATGTTTATGTCATTCCTTAAATCAACATATAGTAACATAGCTACATGACTAAGAATACATTGTACTTGTAGATTGTTTTCCATCTGTAGATGTCAACATTTCTTTATAAACAATCTTGAACTAAGCTGAACCCTCTTATGGGCTACACAATAATTGTAACCTTCATTTTACAGATGGAGAAACTAAAGCGCAGAGAGATTATACAATTTGTCAAAAGTTAATCTCTGTTTCAATTTACTTTCACTGGTCATGGAGGGAAAAGAGGAGAGTCTCAGGCAGCTGTCTTGAGTGCTGTCAGAGCTTCCATCACTACTCCTTGTGTGAACAGACTAAAGTTCTTGTAAAGGAGGCACTGGGTTTCTTGGTTTGTTGCTCCTGGAGATTTGCCAGGTCATCTTGGTTGCAGTGATTTTACGCACAATATGACAGTGATTGCTGTCTAATTGACACATTGATTTTGCTCCAACTCTGATGACTGGCTAACTTAATGCAACATTCCAACGTGTCTAATGAGAGGGAGACTATGAGAGAGGAACTGGGAGAGCATTAATATGGATAGCACACAAAGAAAGGCATAAGGAAAACCCTAAACCCCTGGGCTGGGGAAATTGAGATGTCCTGTTTTGTATACATTTTACAGCCCACTACAACAAGATAATGAGGATACAGATTAGGACTAATGCACACAAACCTCCTATAAAGTCATTCACTTGGAAGCCACTGGGCCAAATAGGGCCCGCTCTGCTGCATCCTTCGCAACCCTTGCATACTTCATCATGACCTAGATCATCCGGCAGTCTGCCACCAGGCCTCAGCCAGCCCTGATGATGATGCATAACACAGTAATTATAATGATTAAAGGAACCAAAAGAGAGAGACAGTACACTCATTTACTCAAAAAAACCAAACAGTGATTAGCTCCTTGTTGGTCCATTATTTCATGCCATTGTTATGTCTCCCTTTGGAGCATGCATGAAGTTCAATGGCAGGAGCTAGGCCCCCGTTTTTGGCTGGGAGCAGAGAAGTTCTAATAATATATATAAATAATGGAGATATCCCATCTCCTAGAACTGGAAGGGACCTTGAAAGGTCATTGAGTCCAGCCCCCTGCCTTCCTTAGCAGGACCAAGTACTGATTTTGCCCCAGATCCCCAAGTGGCCCCCTCAAGGATTGAACTCACAACCCTGGGTTTAGCAGGCCAATGCTCAAACCACTGAGCTATCCCTCCCCCCCAAGGAGGACAAAGCTATATACAGTAGATTAAAAATGAACAGGGCCTACAGTTGGTGCAGATTCTGAGTAATTTATTGTGGCACCCATGAATGCCTAATCCTATAGGATAGCAGCCAATGGGGATATTCTCACATGTTAAGAAATTTGTTAATTATAATTTTGTTCCATAATGGCCCAGAAAACAAGCATTATTTTTTGTGAAAAACTTAGATGTTACGCAATTTGTTTTAGTTTCAAAATAGAATGAAAATGAGACCTTCTGCATTTATTTTATTTTAGTGAAAAAACATGAGGAGGACTCACCCCGGAAAAGACATCCCCCAGAAAAACCCATTGGTCTTCCATATCGCAGCTAAGTGCCCTAATCACTAGACTATTCTGGAGTGGGTCCCTTCTGGAGCTGGGAACCTTCCCAACAAACATTTCAAAATTATAATTTTTTTCTGCATTTTCTAATTAAATCGCATGGTCAAAAAATTCCTGTAACCACCTCCAAACAACATATATTAAAAGTATCAGGTAAATCAGAAGACAAATGGAAAGCATGCAGATTTAAACTGTGTCTACTTGGCATGGCACTCAGTCCCCATCTAGAGGTGCTTAGGCCACCTAGAGATTGATAAGCCTGCTACAGCCTTGGCTAAAGGAGCAAAGTCTTTTAGCTAAGGTTGTATAGGCTTATGCATTAAGCTCCAAGTATCAGGTTTGAACCCTGCTGTAGACAACTCGCCCAGGGGTGTGGGCATTACATACGTGACCAAACAGAAGACTGAAATCTCTTATTTTCATACTCCTAACACCATAGCTGGTGTTATCGGACTGTGATGGGGCACATCTCCACCCCAGTCAGGAAAGGGTTTGGCACGCGGCTCGCCAGGGTAAGCACCCTAGCGGGCCGGTTCAGTTTATTTACCTGCTGACGCGGCAGGTTTGGCCGATCGCGGCCCCCACTGGCCGCAGTTCGCCGTCCCGGGCCAATGGGGGTGGCAGGAAGCGGCGTGGGCAAGGGATGTGCTGGCCATGGTTTCCGTGACGCGATCGGCCGAACCTGTCGCGTCAACAGGTAAATAAACTGGCCCGGCCCGCTAGGGTGCTTACCCTGGCGAGCTGCGTGCCAAACATTGCTGACCCCTGGGTTAAAGAATTCCTCTGGGCACAATCCATCTCAACCTGATGCATGGATGAGGCTTATCAAGACTAGAGATGAGCAGGTCCTTAAAAGGGAGGATCCCTGCTTAGTGTAAGGTGGAAACCTAAAGCTCCCTGGGAAGCAGGAGCTGATGACCAGAGAAATGGCTTGAAAGCCTTGGCCACCCAGACCCCCTCAGAAATGAGAGGTCCAGTCCCTTTCTCTTTTGTTCCCCCCCACCTCCTTTGGATTCTCAAAGCCAAGGACTCTTTTTTGTGGGCTATGGAAGCCCACTGAGTTTTTTTAATTCACTTACATTCACTTCCTCATGCAAGGGAGCCAAGTAGCCCA
The DNA here is from genome assembly GCF_013100865.1 of Trachemys scripta elegans. Taxonomy (NCBI): domain Eukaryota; kingdom Metazoa; phylum Chordata; order Testudines; family Emydidae; genus Trachemys; species Trachemys scripta. Next base: position 16,755,867 of record NC_048310.1, read on the forward strand.
CACCTTAAACAGCACAGACAGAGTGCTGTCCCCCACTCTCTGAGACAGAAGTAGTGCTCACCCTGTCCCCAAAGGGCCACCAGAGAGAAAGGATATAAATGAAACCTTGTCTTACACCTGGCTATTTCAGTTACTTCTCCCTTACTGCTTTCTGTCACGCCAGCTGATATACCTGGGTTTTATGGCTGGGGGAAATACTTCATTCCATGGAACATTGGGCTAATGAGCAGATAAAGCATTTTCTGCTACCTTTAGCTTGGCTATGAAAAAGTCATACAAAAATATGTGTTATACACCTTGTTTTATTGATCTTCCTCTTAACATCCACAGTCATTTTTATATTAAACATTTTAAACATGCAGCCCTCTGGCTGGGACCATTAAGGTGTTAGCCCCCATGTGGGCAGAGACATTTTATACACTGGTTAAAAAAAAAAAGCAAATAAAGGGATAAATAAAAGTAAAATTCAAAGGGAAGTTAATTAGTCACAGTCAGTAAAGAAAGGCAGGCTCACATTTTTAGTTATTCATTTTTAACACAATGATTTCACAGTTGTAGATATAGGTGATTGAGCAATGGAATCCTGAGCTCCCACCACAGTGTCTGGGAGCATCCAATCCACAGCTGCTACTGCAGTAGAAGCACAGGCCACAGTCCAGTGGACCTTCACTCTTCTTGCTCCCACTTGCTCTGTAGAGCCCCTGTGCATAGGTCTTGCAGCTGTAGTTCTAGTATGTAATGGAAACAAGTCTCTGTCATTAGGCCAACAGGGTCTATCTCAGTACCCTAGTTGGCCAGCTTACATGTGAAGGTTCCTGCTCTGGGGTGCAGCAGTACACCCAAGGCTTCCTCCCTGGGTGCTCTTCGCATTCCCTTTAAACCTCAGATCTCCAGCTGGGTCAATCTAGATCAGCTCCCTTCTGTGGGGGGGAGGGAGGGGGCAAGAGGGGGAGAGATACAGTAATATTTCCACAGTCTCTTCCCTGGGTCTGTCTACACTCCCTTGGGGTGGGGGGAACCAGTCCCACCACTACTCCAGGTCCCAGCCTAGGGACCCTCTAATTAGCAGCCACGTGCCACATCTCTAACTGTATTTCCCTAGGCCATTTCTCCATAGCCTGTCTTAAGTGAGTCCTAGCAACCAGCCAGAATCTATCCCCTTGTTTCCTGGGTCCCTGCCAGCAACTTCCTGCCTTTGCCTTTGCAGCCAGCCAGGAGCACCTCTTGCTTCCCCAGTCCCCAGAAGCAGATTGTATTCACTCTGTCCCTGCATCTCCTTTTATATGAGCCAGCTAGACTCTGATTGGCTGCACCCTGCAGCCTCTCTGGTTGACTGCGTCCCCTACAGCCACTCTAGCCCACTTGGAGGACCTCTCCACTGCTCCTTTCCTGGGATGGATGTGGCAGGACCTTGAGGCCTCCAGCAGGGGACCTTTGGTTCTAGTCCACCCCATCACAATAACCATTGCCAAAAAAACTTAACAATAATCATACAGCTAAACGAACTTTATTAAAAACACAGGCAATAAGCCTATAGAATCCCAATAGTCAGTGAACTAAAACCATCAGTGTAAGAATCCTAACAACAAGATTCAAAGGGAAATATAAAGACATGTAACAAAACTCCTTTCCTTTAAATCAAAGTACTCTGTTAATCAGTCTCACTGAGTGACGTATGCATCTTTAGCACAAAGTCTCTCCCACAGCAGTATTCCTTACTCACACAAGTAATCACCTTAACTTCAATGGGACTGGTTGCATGAAAAAGGCATGCACGTTGCAGAAGAGTGTCTTTATTGCCAGTTGAATGCATTATTATTAATTATTATTACGTATATTATTTATATGTGTTGTTTATGGGAAATGTCTGCACTGTGTATGCCTTGTCTACTGCCACATATATTTAGTCATTGCTACCACGATTCATGCTGGGTTTTATGGGGTTCCTCATCCTGCATGTCTCTGAAATATAAAGATATTATATACAGTAACATATACACTGAAATATAAAGATATTATAACATCACTCTAATGCATAGTAAATAATATTTGTTTGTCAATGATCAGTTATTGTCTTTGTCCAGGGAGTTTTTATATGCAAAGTGTTTTTATATGCTAATGTTTTCTTCACTGATACTATAGACACTGCTTTCTGTCTATGGCATACCTAAAGTAAAAGAATATTGGCTTCATTTATTTTGGATATTGTCATTTCCTCAGCAATTACATAACCTGCAGTTACAGACTTCTTCAGTGATCAATCTTTTTTTCCAGTTGAAAGATCATTCCTCCTTATCAAAAAGCAAATGTGTCAATGTGTGTGTTAGTTAAGAGTGAATGGATAATTGCTTCAATTTGCCTGGCAGTCTAATGATGTCATTTGCACAACTGGGAATAGCATGAACCCTGAAGGAATATTGTTAAGAAGAAATTAGTGGTATGAATCTCATTTTAAATACATCTTACACACATATCTGCTGCATGATCAAACCCATTCCCTAGAAAGTTTGCAGATCATTGTAATTTGGGTTTTGTGAACTCCTCCTTTTGAAACTATTTTACAGCTTTCTGCAAGAATGGAAACAAGATATAGCACTTGTTCTAACACACGAAAGAGCTGGCAATGCCTCTAACGGCTCCATAGTGTCCGTGTAACATTTTTGATTGTTGAGTCCCTGTTGAGGGTTAATTAAGATTTGAAATGTTCTGTGTTTCATTTATTGCATAAATATGGGCTGAAGGCACGCAGAGCTCCACTTCTGCCCACAGCTCTGTTCTGTCGCATACTCACACTGTTTCCAGGACTCCTGGATAGTCACTCCCTTTGCAACCCTCTCTCACCCATCTTCACACTTTGATCTATGCTGCAAGTATCCCTGGTATGTGGAACTCTCTCCCTCTTCTTGGGTCCTGACACATGCTCCTGAGTTCCTTCACTTCCCACTGACATGACGGAAAGTGAGGTAACTTGGCATTTTCGCACAAGGTGTTCAGTGCTTTGTAGAGTTATATCCCTTGCACATAAACGTCCTGATGTTCAACAATGAAAGTCAATGGGAGGTTTGACACTGACTTAATTGAAAGTAAGATCCAGCCTAAAATAACCAACTTTATTTCCTTTAAAACTCTCTTTTTTAAAACTACCTCTATAAAGCCTTTCAACTATGATCTCGCTAAGACAACAACCCCCAATTCAAACTTGCACCGTCCCTTTTTTTATTGCATGTTTAATTTAATTGTTTGTGTCTGACTTAAGCTACAAGCTCCACAGGGTTGAAAACAATGTTACATTTTATATAAACACAGTACGACACACCGCATTAGCATTCAAAACTTCTAAGCAGCCAGGGTTTTAGAGATAATTTTTGGCAGTGCAGTAGATACATAATAACTAAATTCTGCTATAGAAAAAGATTTCTGGACCCTGGTGAGTTGAAGGGAAGTTAAAAACATAGAGCTTGCTAAGAATGTTTTAACATATATAAAATTGATTGCAATCCATGTAACAGCTCCATAATGTTTCTGTAAAATTTTTGGTTTTTCAAGATTTTTAAACTTCATTTTTTCATATTTATTGCTTTGCATTTTTGCTTCTTCCTTTTCTTTTTATGACACCTTCTGTTCACATAATTCCACAATGCAGGAACCATTTACAGCTGAAATTAACTGAGTCTTCTAATGTAGTGAAAACATGGTAGCAATTTCTCAACTAGCTGTAAGTAGTCAATGCATCTTCAAACTCATTTTCATTATTTTTAATATTGTAGGTATGTTAATAAGGGCCTTTAAAACACATGTGGCTTTTCCTGCTGTATATGAATTCTCTGTGAGAACCTTAAATGGAGTGGTTGTTAGGCTACCCATATTTGGAAGTATCCAGTTTACTTCCAAACCATTTAGTACGTATTTCCTTGTTTGTTAGCCTTTTCCAATTTCTCCTTTAAAGATGGCTTGGAAACAAGGATCAAATGAGGTATCATTGAACAGCATAGTAAATCAGAGTGAAAACGTGGTGACCTGGAAGTTATGAAAGAAAACATACGCTGAGGAATTGTAGTCAGAAGAAATGAAATTATTCCCAAGATCACTGTACTTAAATTTTTGTTAGACTCATGCACTGCAGTGTTCCAACATTGTTGATTTGCTGCCAACTTTATTGTCATTTCAGCATCTGGAAGCCTGGCTGTTAAATAACAGATATTTATTATTACATAAGCAATATTTACTAAATAGTCCTTGGAGACTTTTCTAACATATCTTTGAAGTCTGTACTGTTTTTCAAAAATTTTGATCATATTGGCAGGGAGTGGGGCGAGGATGAGAAATTTCTGGTTTTAAAACTCCTACATTAACTAAACAGAACAAATTCTGCTTAGCAATTCATGCAAAGGACTTGAAATAAGAATATGACAATACGAAACTTGTCTCCAAATATCCAGTTATTATTTTCTTTTTAAAATAATCATTCTGTTGGCTTGATCCAATTGAATTCAATAGGATCAAAAGATTGCATAATCTAGTGTTTCCTGTGCTGAGCACTAGAAGAAATGTCCATCCTTTAAATTTATCAATACAAATTAAAGGATTTTAGCATATGTCTTTTTCTTGTATAAACAGACTTGGTTAAAACATTCTAGCTCTCTGCCACAGAGGGGAGATGCCTGACTTTCCATTCTAATTCAAATAATCATCTTAGCCTTTTTTAGAATAAACATGTCAAGAATTGTGGGCATGTTTCTTTTATTAAAAAGAACTAAAACCAAGTATTTTTTTGCACAGGAGTGGGGACTCAAATAACTTTGGATGAGGAGTATTCTCTCTCAGGGACATGGTAACGGGAGCATAAGCAGGCTCAGGCTCTGAGAGATTTGCAATACTATATTTCTCCCATTTGTATGCTGTGACATGCAGAACAGTGTGGGGCTGGGTTACCATGCCCTGTACCCATGGGTGCCTTGCAATGCCTTGCTGTCATAGCCTCCAACCTGGACTAACAACCACCACCAGCATGCAGATCATTACCAGATGTGTTTGTGTAACTTCAGCCTATCAGTCACATCCTGACTCTCACCAGCCATAGTTATACTGCAGGGTGACCCCAATGCACTCTCAATCCTGGACTTTCCCCCAGAAGTGTATGTTTTGGGCTGCCCAATCCTCTCCTAGACAGTCTGAATATATTAAGTCTGTTATTCCTTTAAGGGAATAATATACACTAGCCTGTTATCTTCAACAGAGTTCCCAGACACTTCGATTTAAACATGCTGTATTAGATAAAACAAAAACAAGAAATCCCACAAGTTTATTAACTACAAAGAGATAGATTTTAAGTGAATACACATAATGGGGCATAAAAGTCAGAAATGGCTAGAAAAAAAGATAAAACACTTTCTAGTGACTAACTTAAGAAACTATATTAAATTCAAGCAAAATTTCTCACCATATACTTCCAGCAAGATTACTGGTCAAAATGTCTGGGTCAGAACCTGCCCTCCCCGCAACTTCTCCAGGTCCAATGGCTATTTCCTTTGTCTGTTCAGGTGCAGAAAATGTGAAGGAGAGAGAGGGGAGTTCCTTGGGGTGTTTGGTCCTCTTTTTTTATACTTTCAGTCCCCCTCTCGAAAAACATTTCCAGCTGAGAACCAGGAGAGAAACAGTTTATGTGGAAGGATGTTCCCTACTGGGTTTTTCCCCCCCGACTAATTTGAGATTTGTTTGTTTTTGCTTCCTACTTTATGACTCTGTTTACTGCTTAAAAGCAAATTAAGGCAAGCACACATTCCTTTGTTTGGGACAGACCTAGTAGCCAACTTCTGTCTAGGCAGAGCTGTGGGGTTTATAACATGTGTTAACAACATCATACAAAGGAATCTTATACATACAATGTTGCCACACATATTTTATCAGGATATTACTAATCATCAAGTTATGAGTTTTAAATTGATACCTCACAAAGCATAGTGTGTAAGATGTGAATCCAGGAGTGTAACCTGTCACACATACCTAGTTCCATACTTTAAAAGATTTGGTAATATTTGATGGCCTATTGTAGTTCATGGGAACTAGTAACTCACCTAGGGTAGTATCCTTGCCTCTTTGAAGTTGACAAGAAAATTCTCATTGACTTCAGTGGGGCAAGGTTATACCCCTGCCTATTGCATTACATTTATCCATGACACTGAGCTCCCACAAATATATTAATTAAGGCTCCCTTGAAAATCTTAGTCCAAGGGATCTAGGCACCCAACTTCCATTCAAATTCAAAGGGAGCTAGGCACCTACACCCTTAGGCTCATTTGAAAATCATACAGTCTTAGAAATGTAGGGCTGGAAGGGACATTGAGAGGTCATCTAGTCCAGTGGTTTTCAAACTAGGGCCGCCGCTTGTTCAGGGAAAGCCCCTGGCAGGCCGGGAAGCCAGTGGGAGCCGCGATCGGCCGAACCTGCGGACATGGCAGGTAAACAAACCAGCCCGGCCACCAGGGGCTTTCCCTGACAAGCAGCAGCCCTAGTTTGAGAGCCACTGATCTAGTCCATCTCCCTGTGCTGAGGCAGGACCAAGTATACCTAGACCATCCCTGACAGGTGTCTGTTTAACCCAGTGGTGGGCAACCTGTGGCCCGTGGGCCACATGTGACCCCTCAGGGTAATCTGATTGCAGGCTGCGAGACCTTTTGGTAAGGTTGACCATCCACAGGCATGGCCTCCCGCAGCCCCCAGTGGCCATGGTTCTCCGTTCCCACTAACGGGAGCTGCGGGAAGTGGCATCCAGCATGTCCCTGTGGCCCGCCACTTCCTGCAGCTCCCATTGGCCTGGAACAGCGAACCGTGGCCACTGGGAGCTGCAGGAGGCCGTGCCTGTGGACGGTCAACCTTAGCAAAATGTCTCGTGGCCCGCAATCAGATTATCCTTATAGGCCACAGGTTGCCCACCACAGGTCTAACCTATTCTTAAAATCCCCAGTGACAGGGATTCCACAACCTCCCTTGGAAACCTATTCCAGTGCTTAACTATCCTTATAGCTAGAAATTTTTTCTCAATATCTAACCTAAATATCCCTTGCAAAAGATTAAGCCCACTACGTCTTGTCCTACCTTCACTGGACATGGAGAGCAATTGATCACCATCCTCTTTATAACAGCCCTTAACATAGCTGAAGATTCATCAAATCCCCACACAAACTTCTTTTCTCAAGACTAAACACATCCAGTTTTTTTAACCTTTCCTATGCAGATTTCTAGGAGGAAGTAATTCAGGTTATTTGAGAGGTATAGATAAACAATGACATGAATTTATCCCATTGGTGTAATTCCATTAGTAACAGCAATATCAAGTGAAACTTGTCTGGATAGTCAGTGGGGATAAATCAGAAGCTATTTCTCTGCTTTGTCCTTCATTATTTTCACCTATAGTTTTTGGAGTGGATCTGTGTATGGAACTGGGAAAGCATTTCTTCTCACTGGACAGTACAAGAGAACCTGGAGAAGGATGTGGAAGCTTTGTGGTTCAGAGAGCTGGCTAATAGGTCCAGCCACGGAAACACTCCACTTCAGACCTTTGCCCCTGAACAAGACATCAGCTCTCCCATTCTCTGTCTCTGGAATCTTTGGAACTGTCAGGTTGAATTCCTTAAGTTTCCAGAGTGAACTCTGTCCTAGTTCTGATCAGCTTGGTTAGAGAAGACACCTAAATATGGGTGGCTCCTGGGAATTCATGGTACAGACAGACCTTCCTAGACTGTGAGGTATCTACTTTATTAAATGCTGAATAGCAAAAACTCCATAGGACAATTCATTACCTACTAATGTCCAAAGGAGAGGCACCAAACTGACTTTGAGGCATCTGTTTCCAGAATTACTGTAATGGGAAATTCTGGAAAGGAAAGGGTTTGCCCTCCAAAACAGCACATTCTACTATTTGGCATGGGCCCATTTAGGAATGAAGCAACCTTCTTACTGACTCCGAAAGCACCTCTGTAGAACTCCAATAGAGGCTGGTCATAGGAAAATAACATAGCACCAAACCCGGCAATCTTGCTAAATGCCTCTGAGTGACTGACAAGGCTGACATCACCTCCTGACACATACTTTGGCTTCCCTTTGCAACAAGGAAATATTTAAGGTGAGGGATGAGGCATCCACTGTAAATGCCAGAGAGAGAGGGTTAGAATGTATGATTGTATATTTACCAGAAATCCCAAAGCCTTACTTACTTTACTGTCACTGAGATATGAAGCCTTAGGAGATTTACTGACTTTGCTGGAATCAAGATATCCTGTAAGTCAGCCGTGCAGAACTGTCATGAAAAGTTACCAGGTGAGGCACAAAATCTGCCCATCTACTCTTTACTATGAAGGTTGATGATTCTGGGATGGAGGAAGGGGTAATTAATGATTTTACTTACCCTTAAAAATTATCCTTTTCAAGTGAGTGGGCAAATAGCATTTTACAAGGTTGTTCAATGTAGATTGGCATTTTGAGTTAGGAGTAGGGCCAGCCAGAAAACAACATTTCCATGTCACAAAAAAAGTGAGATGCTGACATTTTTTTTCTGCACAGGAATGAAAACTAGAATTTTGAAAATGTTCATTAATAGTGAGAGAGAAACCATCCCACCCCAGAATAGCCAATAGCTCAGTGGTTATGTCGCTCATTTGGAGCAGGGACCAGGACCTGGGTTTTCCATATCCTAGGACAGTGTTTCCCAAACTTGGGACGCCGCTTGTGTAGGGAAAGCCCCTGGCGGGCCGGGCCGATTTGTTTACCTGCCACGTCCGCAGGTCCGGCCGATCGCGGCTCCCACTGGCCGCGGTTTGCTGCTCCATGCCAATGGGGAGGCCAGTACGTCCCTCAGCCTGTGCTGTAACCACTGGACTGCTGGGCTATGCTTGCAGCAAAATCTTGAAGACTTCTTATCATTGCATGCATAAAAATATTGAACTTTTTTTTTTTTGCTCAGAACAGTTTTCCTATTCTTTGTAAACATTGCCTTAAAGAGACACAGTCAACTTAAAAGTCACTTTTCTTCCTAGAAATGTTGGGAGGGATTCTCTGTTGATCTGATTGCATAAAAGACCAGTTAGAACCCAGATTTGGCTGGCGAGTATTCCTTTGATGTAGGGTATGGGCAAGGCATCTTAAACAACAAAAAACTGCAGAGTCTAAGAAGTGTGATGAGGTGAGTCTAAAGACAACTCTGGGGAGTCCAGGCAGAGCTGCTGCCCATATGCACTGGGGACAGGCATTATCCTTTCATTTATATATATATAAAAAAGAATAAGATAGTCAGCGTAGTGCTTATTGTTTCTGGTACCACCCAGGTCAGTCCCCCTTCTGGATGGTCACCAATCTGAAGTAAGTAAACCAAATGATGGATCCCAAGTGCTTCTAAGCCAGCTGGTCTGGGCTGAGTCTAGCCACTATTCCTAGCTCTAGGTCTCTAGGGCACACTCCCAGACTCAGACCTCTTCTCCTGTTGCTCTTTGTTGGGATGGGGGTCTCTGCAGACAACCTGGCAGTTGAGCAAGGAATTCAGGTTTAGTATAGGAATTACTTAACCAGTCTTAAAGAAGCATTGGAGAGTTACAGATCTTAATGGGCTTAAATTACAGCAAGGGAAGTTTAGGTGGACATTAGGAAAAGCTTCCTAACTGTTAGAGTGGTTAAGCACTGGGATAAATTGACTAGCGAGGTTGTGGAATCTCCATCACTGGAGATTTTTAAGAGCAGGTTAGACAAACACCTGTCAGGGTCTAGATCAGTGGTTTTCAAACTTTTTTTCTGGGGACCCATTTGAAGAAAATTGTTGATGCCTGTGACCCAATGGAGCTGGGGAGAGGGGTTTGGGGTTTCAGAGGGGCAGGGGTGGCAGCAACTGGCACCCTAGGAGAACCATGCAATTGGTGCCCCCCACCCCCAAGGGCAGATCTAGGCTGAGGTTTTTGGTAAACTGGGAAACATTTTGCCCCTTTTCCTTTTAATGTTTTTAAGCCTTTAAAAAAAAACAACAGAGGCTTAATTATTTGATTTGTCCATCCATCTGACCAATGTTTCTAAGATCAGATAAAATGGAGACACGAAATTTTCAGAATAGATTTGTACAGAACAGCTAGATGATATTGAAGGGGAGGGATAGCTTAGTGGTTTGAGCATTGGCCTCCTAAACCCAGGGTTGTGAGTTCAATCCTTGAGGGGGCCACTTGGGGATCTGGGGCAAAATCAGTACTTGGTCCTGCTAGTGAGGGCAGGGGGCTAGACTCAATGACCTTTCAAGGTCCCTTCCAGCTCTAGGGGATGGGATATCTCCATTTATTATTATATTTCAGTCCGATTTCAAATAAAAATACATTAAAATGTTAATTATAATTATTATTACCAATCCAAAATCATCCATTATGCTATCCTGCTTTAACTGCCATTACCACCACATCCAATATAGAAAGAAATAAGAAAACTCTTCAATGAACTTTAACCTGTATTTACAAAACACTCCAAATAAAAAACACTCTGTGCTCTTAAAACATGACTTTTGTTGCTTTAAGTTTTGAAAATTCAGTCACTAATTCTTTTAGATCCAGCTATTTCATGCTCTATTGACATTGTGGCAAGTCCAACAAGTCTCTCTTGCACCATTGTTGAACGCAGATATGTTTTTATCATTTTTAAATTTGAGAAGCTACGTTCCCCACTAGCTACAAAAACTGGCAAAGTTAAAAGAATGTGTAAAGCTATAAAAATGTTTGGAAAACTGTCTGTGAGTTTATTTTCACAAACAAACTTCAGTACTTCTTCAGGAGTGTAATATTTTTTAAGTCATCTTGAAAAAGCCTGAAGCTCACTACACAAATCTGTAGCATCAATGTCATTTCAATTTTCATGAGTCAATGTCGACTCCAGTTTTATACAAAATTCTCTTATCTGTTTTGCTGTTTTCTTTTGCAAGCTGTGGATATCATATAGAAAGCCAAATACTGACTCTAGCTGTTGCATCTGTTGAAATCTTTCACCCACCGAGTGAATAGCAGTATCAAGGACTGCGAAATAGAAATTCACTTTGAACCTTTGTTTTGGGTTCTGAATGGGTGTGTCTCATCCTTCATATGAAAACTGCTGTTTCTTTTGCCAAATGCGAACTGGCTCTGGTTCAAATTCTGTCAGAAAGTCTATTTGTTCAGCAAGCTCGAGAGAATCTACCAGTGTTCTTTCGACCCCTTCATCACTTCTGAATTCCTCCAGAATATTTTTAGTTTCCTGCAGTTTTTGAATAGCAGAATGTATGTTCAGGTTCTTTTCCTGAAGCTGAGGTTAATCTTGAAAAGGATATTATCCCACAAAATGAGTGAAGTCACAAATTTGAACTTGGAAAGGCCATTTGCAAGAGCTTCTGCATCTGAACATGCCATATTGCCAGAAGATTCAGTAAAGGTAGTATCATCAGAAATTTCAATTAGGGCATCATAAATGTTTCCAAGTTCATAGCGAAGAGGCTTCAAAGCATCAAGGTGACTCTCCCATCTTGTCTGACTAAGTTGTTTCACAGTTAGAGATTCACATGGCGAGTCAGAATCTCCCAACGCCATGTTGAGCCTGAGAAAAACACATAAACATGTTGCACCAGGTAAAAGAATCTGCTTCCCTCCAAACAGCATCTAGCAGCATCATTGACAACCAAATTCAGAGAATTCTCACTGCAAGAAACAAAAAAGGCCCTAAGATTTATTTCCATCATTCTCCTTTGCACACCATTGTCTTTACCCTTCATATTATTCCCATTATCATAGCCTTGTCCACGTAAGTTTTCAACAGATAATGACATTGTTTCAAGCTCTTGTAGAATAGTTTCAGTCATAAATGCTCCTGTCATCTCCTTCAGTGGTACGAACCCCCAAAATGTTCCTTTATGAGCACTTCAACATTATCTTCATCTGCAGACTTTTCTATATGCACAAAATGAGTGATCATCATCATTTGTTCAACATGACTCACATCTGGTGTGCAGTCCAGTATTATTGAAAAGTATTTTGCAGAATGGGCAGCTTCTACAATTTCCTTTTTAATGGCATTTGCTAGGATTTGAATCAGTTTATTCTGCATATTTTCCCCTAAGTAATGCATATGTGTTTCATGATCAGTTATTTTACATAGATGCTCCTTCATGGTTGGATCAAACAAAGCTCGGTATTCACCAAATTTGAAAAAGTTTCCATTACCTGGAGTGTATAATTTTTCATTTCTACCGTGGCTGTGGAATGCTAAATTTTGCCCACCAAGAACTCTCACTAAAGCAATCAGATGCTCTAATATTGATTGCCAATATTCTTCTTTTTCCTTGATCACATGTACATTTTCTTCATCGATAGTTTTTCCTGTTTTCAATCGTAATTCAAGTTCTTTCCAATTTTGAAAACATTCCAAATGTTCTGTACTTCTTTCATCTGAAGAGAGAATTGAAGATATGTTTTTCCAGTTCTTTGAAACATTTTCAGTAAGTGATGTACCAATTGCTTGATTTCTAAACAACTTGCAGCAAAAGCAAAACAGATTCCTTCGACACTGAATATTGTAACCAGTTTTGATGAATTTCTTCCCCATTAATGAGTTTCCTCTTGTAATACTGAACAGAGAATTTTCTTTTATTTCCATCCTTAGGGAAAGGAAATTCATGAACTTGGGGTCCATGTTCCACAAGTATTTGCCGCACTCTGTCATTACATCTGGGCCATGAAGCTGGGTCCCCAAACTATAACTTGTTTGTAACTTCCTCTTCCTTTCTTCCTTCTATTTCATTTTCTTCAATTTCTGCATGAATAAATTTTCTCCACTTCCATATCAGTCTGATGCTGTGAGCTGCCTTCATCTAGAAGTAAGTTTCCATCATCTTGAGTTTCCAAACTGCTTTTTTGTGGATGTGAGCTATCCTCTTCTCAAAGTAATATACCTTTATCTTGATGTTCCAAACTGCTTCCATGCAGATATGAGCTAACCTCCTCTCCAAGTAAAATTCCTTCATCTGGATGCTGTGAACTGCTTCCATCTTTATTTGGATTAAAGAGAAGATATTTCAGGAAGGATGCCCGCTGTTTTTCTTGGTCCTTTTCCTTCTCAGCCTTTCGTTTACGATACTCAGCTCCGGAGGGTTTTCTTTTTCTTCTTTCTGCCCTGGAGCATTTGAATATTGTTGTGTACTGTGCTCCCGACTGCAAGCATTATAGGGTTAAGGATGGCTGACACCCCACATGGTTGGCAATTTAAACGACATTGCAGCCATCCCAACATGTCTTTTCACTGCTTAAAGGTTCAATGGTTAGTAACATACACTTCCTTACCTATTAAAACAGTTAGTTACAGCATTTACATGGAAACAAAATGAACTTTTTTGACGTTATAAGCCGACACTGGTTGTTTGGAAAGTAATCCCCTTCCTCATGGCTACCCACTCGGAGTGTGACATTATCACTTTCGTAGTCTATTAAGCGTTAATGCTGTTATTTTTCTGTTATGGACCTTATTTATTATATGTGAACCAGTTATAACAAAGAATAATTCATAATTATACAGCTCGATAATAATGCTAAGGTTTGATAATGCTTAAAGATACTCACATTTTGGATTTATAATGTTGAAAGACATTATTCTTTATTCTTTGGCACCAAGAAACACAATTTTCCACAGTATTCGCTCGATCCTTAACCATCTATCTGTGATGTGTGTTAAAATGACCATTTGACATGTATCAACTCGCGATATCTCTGCTCTACATGAATTTCCGGCTATGCGACCTTGATGTATAGTCGAGTTAGGTGTCACTAGCATTGCAACTCTTGCCACTGGTGGATGTGTTTCATCGTGGCTGAGTTATTGTGGAGTGAGTCATCTTCATCCTACGTCGCAAATTGAAAAAAAAAATCGCTAAAATATTATGTATTTTTGCAGTAAATAAAAGATTTCACATATTAATAAATTCTCAGAAATGTAGAGAAATGAATTATAATTCATATTCCCTCTGTACGGGAATTGAAATAATGACATATTCCTTATTTTATTTGTATGTTTTTCATTTTAAAAAAATTATTTGTTTCCTCGAATTTGGCGCCCCATTTAACTTGGCAACCTAGGCGACCACCTAGTTCGCCTATATGAATGGGCCACCCCAGGGAGGGGCTCAGGGCTGGGGCAGAGGGTTGGGAGTGAGGGTGAGGGCTGTAGGGTGGGGCTGGGAATGAGGGGTTCAGGGTGCAGGAGGAGGCTCTGGGCTGGGACAGTGGGTTGGGGTGCAGGAGGGGGTCTGGGCTCTGGGCTGGGAGTGCAGGGTCTGGGGTGGAGCCGGGAATGAGGCGTTTGGGTGCAGGAAGGGGTTCCAGGTTTGCGGGGGCTCAGGGCTGAGGCAGGGGTTTGGGGCGCGGGATTGGGACACGGACTTACCTCCAGCAGCTCCCGGTCAGCGGCACAGCTGGGATGCAGAGGCAGGCTTCCTGCCTGTCCTGGCACCGCAGACCATGCTGGGCCCCAGAAGCAGCCAGCAGCAAGTCCGGCTCCTAAGCAGAGGCATGCAAGCGACTTCACGCGACAAGCCTGCCTTAGCTGGGCAGCACCGCTGATGGGACTTAATGTCCCGGTTGGTGGCGCAGACCAGAGTGACCCAGAGCCTAACATGCCATGACCCAGTTCTGGGTCATGACGTGAAGTTTGAAAAACGCTGGTCTAGATAATACTTAGTCAGTCCTGCCATGAGTGCAGGGGACTGGACTAGATGACCTTTTGAGGTCTCTTACATTCCTATCATTCTATGATCTTGCGGAACAACAAAAGTTCTATGACACGCCCCTTCCCCAAGTCAGATGTCTTGTCGGCATTTCAGACTTCCTGCCTTCTATCGCAAGCACTGTCTTCTTGAATATGGATGGATGCTGGCTTTATATCATCCAGGAAAGCTCCTCTGCTAGAGGTATTTTCCATCAGACAGAACCAATGCAACACAGAACCTCCCCCATGTGACAGACAAGTTTTCCTCAGTTTTGAACCAAATCTCAGCAATAAGAGTCAGGCTCTGGGTGATGAACACTCCAGCAGCCATGAAATCTTATTGTGTTACCCTCATCATCCCCATCCTTTGGCCCTGCATTTGTCAGCTCATCCTGTTGTTCTTGCCTTAATTTAGGGCCCAATCCTGTGAACATTTAGAACCTGTAATAACCATTACACTATGCCTGGTAGTAAGTGTTCACATGATCAGGCCATTAGATTCCAAAGTGTTCTCAGAAGGGATTGTTGGTTTTGTAGAGCTCTGTGGTGTTTAACATAAAAACAAAAATTACTGCTAAGAAGCATTTTTTGGCTAAATGTTTTGTGTTGGGAGGGGGAGGAAGGGGAGGAGGAACTTAATTTCCAGGTGAAAAGTTATTTTGTTTCACTGTTTCTTTTCTTTTTCATGAAACTGGCAAAAAAGGCAAAATGCCTTATGTCTGCCTTTCAGGCACAGATCTAAAGGTTTAGACATTAACTAGAAAATGTGATTTGGGAAATCAGCTTTATAGACTTAGTTAACTGAAAACAATATTTTTTTCCTTTAATTGAAGAATATGTTTGAGTTAAGTTGATAAAAACCAGGACTGGTGACAAGGTGATTTAATGCAACTCCTGCTAACAACTTGCAGACATTATGAGTAAGCCAGAATGATATTGCTGGAGGCATTCTGGAGTCAGGCTAGAGTGATAACTACAGTACAGTGTAGCACCTTTTTGACAGCTATTTTATTCTTGGATACAATTGATTACAGCGAGCTTGATTTAGTATGTATTTCATTTCAGTTTTTTCAGATATTTTCAATTTAATCCCCTATATTTTCTTCTAATTTGAAGAGCAAACCTTAAAACTGAGAAGCGAAAACTCTTGAACTATGTGTGGGAAGGCACTATATAAGATTCCCCATACTTCTGTGCCATTGCACCTTATTTCTGACCTGCACCTCCCTCACATACAATCCAGACTCAAATTTTGTGCACCTTGCCCATCATGGGATCTTTAGTACAGGTTTCATATTATAGCAACTGGTTGTCTAATAGGGAAAAATATGGACTGGGATCAGATCAGCAAATTTATTTGTAAGTGTGGCTTAATTAAGATTTGAACTTGGCACCCTAAAGTAAAAAAATCTACCAAGCTACCTTTGCTGTATAGCCCCCTCTATTTTATATCTGTAATATGTATGTTACATTTTAACTACTCAAGCCATTTCAGTTATATTCATTACCTCCATACCACCCAAGAATCCCCCCTATAGGGAATTTCAGCCTGACTAGATCTACCAGCTTTATTCTGTACCTCTGAAGAGGCAACATAGGGCCTTACCAAAAATGGAGAATTGGGTCCAGGTTCTATAGAACAATGAAAATACTCTGTGAGCAATTCATTCACAAATAAAGTTATAGGCGTACAGTTATTCATTATTTTCTTTCTACTTACTGTTACACTCTATTAGGTTTTAAAGTTACGGAATATATCCATATCCAAGAGCTGCATGAAATGTATATAATTTTACATTTTTATACATAAACCTTTCATCCAGAATGATCCCCCAAGGGTTCTAAAACCTTTTTCATTGTTATGTAAGTGTCACAAGGTGATGCTGTTCCCCATAGTCTTCCACACTCTTTCATCTACACTGCAGCTGGGACAATGCTTCCCAGCTTGGATAAACAGATGTGTTAGCACTGATTGTGCTAGCATGCTAAAAATAGCTGTGTAAAAATAGCTGTGTAGGTGGAGGTAGCATAGGTGACAACATGGGCTATCTACATGAGTACAAACCTGCCCAGACCCCCAGGTATGTACTTGGGAGTTAGCCTGATCTGCTGCCTGTTCTACCTGGGCTACACTGCTATTTTTTAGCATACTATCTCAAGTGCAGCTAGTGCATGACTATCTGAGCTGAAAACATGATCCCAGCTGTAGTGTAGACACACCGTAAGTCTTAACTCTTGGGAAGACAGGCAGTCTTGTGTTTAGTTTTGGGCTATGCAAGGTTTTCTGAAGAGACAGCTTTGGGAGAGAGAGGTGTACAAGCAACTGGAGAGTTTGCTCCCTACCTGTGATTCTGATTAGAGTCAGTTCTTAAAGCAGAGTTGTACCCTGGAACAGGCACTGGTGTTGGGCTGAGGTTCCCAAAAGAAGGGATTGCCTTGCATTCTGGTTGTCCGTTTCATTTTAGGATTGGTGTGTGTGTTTAAATAAAGTGAGTAAAGTGTAAATAAATATACTTTGAGTATAATTTAGACTCCATGCCCTGGAAAGCCAACCAGCAAGGCCCTGGATTTTTGCTACCACTCAACAGAGGTGTCTGACATGCTGGTGTCAGAAAAAGTTGCAACACGGTTTAACAGTCTCTTTAGGATTCTTAAAACTATAGTCATCAGCTACCTCTGTACTGAAAAACAACATTTTTTTAAAATCAGTGTACAGAAATAGTACACCTATCTTCAGTTCAAGTAGTGAAGGATAATTTAAGTAAATGAAACCAGAGGGGGAATTTTAGGTCCCCTCAGAATATTATTCAAATTGAAATTTGGCTAGGACAAGATAACCACTTTATCGTTGTGGGCAGTTCCCTGAGGACATTTAGTGACTATAAGTGGACAGGATCTCAGCTGTCAGTCTTACCTAAAAGATAGCACCTCCATCAGCATTGTGGCTCCTAGCTTCATGTATTGCACCAATAGCTGAACTTTTTAGAGTTAACTCTCCAAATGTTGCCTCAGGGCTTATCCATGGGCACACCTTGGTTTTCCATTTGTGCTGATATTTGTATGTACAGGAAAAAATCCCAACTCTGCTTTGAACTGCAGAGTCTTTCTAAAGGTTTTAGGAAAGCTTTATATATGTACATTATAGAATCAAATGCATGAGATGTGACAGTTGTATGGCATGAAAAAAATTAAAAGAAAGAAGAAGAAATGGCTCCTTACTTGTATTCTTGACTTAGTCATTCAAGCATTTTAACTGGCAGACTCCCTCTAATCCCCTGACAGCACCTGGAGGGTGCCAGTAGAACACCAAAGGGATGGTGGGAAAATATGACATGTGACACTGGGGCAAGATCTGAACTCAGACAAATGAAATCTGTCAGCCAGCTCCTCAAAGACTGCCACAGTTCTTATCACTGCTTGGTTGAGCTGGCTTGATACATAGACTTATTGTATTATTCAGTTGGTTTGATTTTCCTTTTTATGACAACCCTACCCTGGAGACCATCCATCTCTTTGCAATCTTGGAGAACGACTATAACTGAATGATATTTCAATATAATTTATAACCCTACACTGTAAACAAAAGTAAGGGTTGTTTCTAACCACTGTAAGGAATGCTAATGGCTGAACTTGGACACTTTTTTTAAATTTTAGCCAAAAAAATGCTCTTGAATTTGAGGATCCTGTATGCCTTGATTTCAGAAAACGTAAGGAAAAAATAAAGGAAAAGAGGAGAAATGTTCTAGAATGTGGCCAAGCAGTTAATGGTGCATCTGAAATTATTACTACAGCTGCAACAAATTATTTGCCAACGATTTAAACAGTGGTTATCATTACCAGAATTTTGGATAATGTCCTAGTATGAAGAGCTTAACAGTGAGAAGTTGAGCTCAGGTGAACATCTGAATCTGAAAGCCATCCAAGGCTCTAGTAGATAACTTGGATCCTAAAATTCATGCTTTACTTTAAATAAAAGTTTGGATGAAGTAAAGGTATACAACAAAAGAAAGGCAAAGAAAGAAATGGGATGAAATATTGCTTCACTGCTAATAATGGAAGGAGTGTCTAGCTGTGCATGGTTGTTATTTGCACCAGTGCTAAGGAGGTATAAATGGCGGCCATTCCGACTGATTAGTGTTTTCCACTCTGCACTGGTGTCAGTGACTACCCAATGATCAGTGCAATGGTGAATCAAGCTCTCGGTCTCCAGTTGTCATTCCTTTTAATCTAGTTAGAGGGTAAGGGAAATTGTGGACAAGATACTCTAATGGTTTGATTTTCAGTGAGTTTAGGTCACTCTAGCTCCATTTTCTTCACCAGAACCATGGAAATCTAGATTAGTTGATGATCTGGATTGTCTACATTTTGTATTTCTGCTCTGTACTTTCTTCTTAATCAGTATTTTTGTTTGTTGTGTGTGTGTGTGTGGGGGGGGGGGGAATGACGGGGTGGAACACAGGGAAATTTTGCAAATAATGTCAACATTAAACAGAGAATAATGATCATTGTACCATCACCAGTAAACAGATCTTGAGAGAGTAACTCAACTAAAGAAGTCTAATTAAATTAGTACTTCCTATGGTTAACAGTTGCTTGCTGCAAATCAGTTTCCATTGTTTCAAATAAACGGAGTGTAAAGTACATAAAAAAATAAGAGGGCAGAGGTCTAAGATAGGGAACAGTACTGTATTGCTTTGGATAGGGAAAGAACTCTTTATCCCTTAAAATAGGGACTGACATGAAGGGGGAAAAATGGATCCAAACCAATCCTGTCCAAATTTTGACGTATTTCAGACCCAGTGACAAGTTTTACAAGCCATGCATCTCTTTAGTATGTTCTGACCCTGGACACCAAAACCCTAATACTTACAGCTGTGGGGCAGTTGGAGTCCCTGGGGAGAATTTTCTTAAGGGAGATGAAGAGAAATGAAGGAAAAGATGAAATATTTTAGTCTGTTTCAAACCAGGACCACACGTTAATTCATCTTTTCTGCTGGTTCATTTAGAATTCTGCAAAAGCGGAGTGGTCGATAGAATATTCAGCATATACAGATGTTCTACATTTGCTGCATCTTAAGGAAGAATGATTAAATAAGAAAAGGCGAAAAAATAAAACCTTCTTTCTTTTCATTTTACCTGGGCATTTTGACACCTCTCTGAGAAGATATTAGAGTTTCCCCAGGGAAGCCATTCTGCCTCACATTGAGAAACACTGTACTAAGGTAAGAACAAAGTCCTGATGGGATGTTCCATTGAATATTCCTTCATTAAATCAACCTGTAATTTTAAATAAGCTTCAGAACTTCTAGTATGTGGCACCATGCATTGCACTCCTGCTGGTCTTTATGGGTGTGATAAGACCAGCAGATTCAGATCAGTTTAGCTCAGTGATGCAAGGGTGATGATAGGGCAAAGGAGACCATCCTTCCCCTTGCAATTCTGAGTAAAAGCAGCAGAAATATCATACCTTGTATCTCCTGAATGCCAGGATATTCATTCAGCAGTGGGATTAGAAAATTAATGGGGGCACGGTAGGAATAGAGTGGCATCATTGTCATGCTCGGAGACTGCATGTTAGAAGGTGTAGCACTTGCCATTCTGGTGCCCATTCCCTCGTGGCATGGAACGGAATGCCTCCTGTTGATACAGCTGGTGCTATGCCCTCTATACATACACACCTCAATTACAGCAATGGTTTGAAAAGCAAGAGGCTAGTCCTAAGGAGCAGGACTGTGTGAATAACTAATGGTTTGGTTTGGCAACAAAACTGAAAAATAAAATTGTTCTGGGTCAAAGGTAGCATTGTGTTTTATTTGAAGGATTAACTTTAAAAAGTGGAAGCAAAATTCTAAATGGAAAGTAATTTCAAATAAAAATCCATGTTTCATTCTGAAAATGTGTAAACATTTTAACTTCTTGGGCATTTCTTTCAGCTTAAAAACTTGATTGAATTGAACCACACTCCTCCAGCATTTAAAGGGTGAGTCTGGACAAGGGGAGGGAAGGGTGAGCAGTAAAGTTAGTTCATTTGGTTACTAAAGAGATGTTTCCTGGATGAAGCACTGCTGCTAGCTACATATTATCTTATGGCTGTATCCATCCATCAAGCAACGCAATCGTCAAATCCTTTGTTGTCCTGAAGAGCAACAGCAGAGGGGGGTAAGAGGGAAGTGACCAAATGATATATGCATTTGCTGCTAGTAAAGCAGCCTCACATTAAAAGTATAGAACAAACTGGCTAATGTGCCTGTCATAAACTGCATCAATACTACTAGTCTGGGATGGCTGACAACTACAATTATTTTCATTGTGCCACATAGTGGAGAATTTCTTCCTAAAGCAAACCAAAGATAACCCCAGAACAGTCAGCACCCAAAACTCGGCTCAGAGGCTGCTGTAAGAGAACCTGCCCACACATTTATGATTCAACAGTATGTTTACAGAAAGGCTAAGGTGTAAAAAGTTCTATATTTATGTAACAGAAAAAAAGATCATTAGCGGCAAAGGTCACCTTTCTGATCTGTTATACTAGAGCAAATATGGAATGACTGCACTGACTTTAACAGTCACTTGATAGTCACTCCAGAGCAATTGTGATCAGACGGTTAAATGTAAAAACTAGGCTGGACCTCAGTGGGGCCAGGATTTCAGCCAGAGTCTGCCCCATAGTTTTTTAGTGTTTGAAAATAAATACATTTTTCTTAAGAAACTCTTTATAACAATAGTAGTTATACAATGTCATTAGTTCTGTTGCTGTTTTTTTCTGGCATGCAGTTGGCAATTGATTTGATCAGAATTGGGACCAATATCACTATATAAGTAATCATTGTCTAGTGGGAAGATTTTCAGTTGCTAAGCCTAGCTTGTTCCTGTAGCTATACTGAATGAGAGCCAGAAACCTTATCTGCACTATCTTCTCCAAGGAGAACAGCTTCAAGTATCACCTGAGTAACAGATCTGAGGAAGAGAGAGGCTGGTGGGAGTGAATAGGCCAATTCAGCCCTACAAATAATATGCAACTGAGAAGAAGCATCCTTGCTGCCACCATCCTGCAAACTAACACCCAGAACCTGTAATGTACAGTGCAAGGGTGGAGAGCAGGACCTGCCTGGAGCCCTTTGAACGTCAATGTGGCTCCTGATGGAGATACGTAAGAGGGAACTGGGGCATGCAGCATATTCTAAATTGTCAGATCGGGGTCTTGTTTTTGTTTATTTTTTTAAGTTGCGAGGTAGTAAATAATCAGAGTTCCTGCAACAACCCTATTTCTTTAGGACGGTGAGTTTGTCAAGTAATCATTTTATTTTTATGGCCTGTAGAATAAAGGCATTTGTCTCTTAGAGGACGAAGCCTCTCTTCACAAAGAAGGTTTTTAATAAAGTTATTTTTTTCATGTGAATTACTTAGTATTGTTACAATTCAATTTTAAAAGTTTCAAAATTGTTTTAAGTTTAAAACAATGAACATAAGAACATAATAATGGCCGTACTGGGTCAGACCAAAGCTCCATCTAGCCCAGTATCCTGTCTACTGACAGTGGCCAATGCCAGTTGCCCCAGAAGGAGTGAACCTAACAGGTAATAATCAAGTGATCTCTCTCCTGCCGTTCATCTCCGCCTCTGACAAACAGAGGCTAGGGACATCATTCCTTACCCATCCTGGCTAATAGCCATTAATGGACTTAACCTCCATGAATTTATCCAGTTCTCTTTTAAACCCTGTTATAGTCCTAGCCTTCACAACCTCCTCATGTAAGGAGTTCCACAATGCATGCATTCTTTGCGTTTAAATGTAATTTCTCCACTCCTTTGCCATCCCTCACCATGCTGATATTGACAGTGTAAGGGCCACATTCTGCTCCCTGTATCAATGTTGAGTAACACTCAACAAGTGGAGCCATCGACTTCAAGGGAGCCTTTCATGGCATAAGACGTTGCTCTGTGAATAAAGGTATTAGCATTTGATCCAAAACGAGAGGGAGATTTGGGATTAAATAAGAAAAAGAACAATCAAAATCTAAACAAAACAGAGGTTTTTCCTTAGTCTTCTATCATTCTGGGGAGTAATGGGTAAGTAGTGAGGAGCTTGAGGATAAGAGGAGTGGAAAAGTTATTCAATTAATTTTGTTATACCAGAAATTCTATAGTTTGCCTTATAACTGGATTTCTGTCTTCAAAAAGGATATAAGGTGGGTCTAATTTCCTTTTTTCCTTTCCAAACATTCATCTACATTTGAATCAACTATATGATGACAAGGGATTTGACTCTTAATCACTTAATTTGACAATTAATGATAGTTTATTTCTTGTTTGCTTGTAGAAATGATACAGGAATACATATTTGGTCTTGTTTTTTTGGAAGAATTCTGAAGCATTATCACATCTGTGCCTGAATTTGTTGAGGAGTTCACTCCCTATCACACATGATACCCAGTTCAGTTCGTACACTTCACATTGTAACCCCTTGATATTTCATTGCTCCTTGGAAAGCCATAGAAAAGCAGGCTTCAGAACTCATTTTTATTTAAAGAAATAGACTGTACTGTACATTTGTCAGCTAAACCATATGAGTTAAAGAACTTATGTGATTGAGAATTAAATTTTTAAACCATTGGGATACATAAGAAGAACACACCATTATTTGGCAGGCATACATATGCACTCAATGGGAACAAACATGTTTTTATTAGACATTTTTCAAGGTTTTACTTTGGGGAAAAAAACCACAAGTCCAAGTATGCTTCATTTTTCCTTT
Source organism: Trachemys scripta elegans (assembly GCF_013100865.1). Lineage (NCBI taxonomy): Eukaryota > Metazoa > Chordata > Testudines > Emydidae > Trachemys > Trachemys scripta. Next base: position 16,779,363 of record NC_048310.1, read on the forward strand.
ACTTGCAGCCTTACATGTTACAGCAAAAGTAAACATGATTCATTCAGGTCAGTTATGGATTCAATGAAGGGTTTTAAAAATTTATTTTCTATCACAAATATGGCAGACTATTTCAGTGACTAATGTGACCCTTAAGTGGCATCACATAGTTGCAGGAAAGTTATGTTTTTCACCGTATTTTATTCTAGGAGTTGTGCAAGCCAACCTTTTGTTCCTTACCACCTTTTAATGAAATTAGTTTTTCTCTCATGTACTCAGCAAGGGTGTCGTTTGGTGGCAATTCCCCCCACCCCACATCTAGGTTGCAACCCATTATGTCTTTCACTCCCCCTCCAACTTTGCAGGATATAATATAGTCACATATAAAGTTTTATTCCTGCCACAACTTTGCCCCCCGCACCAATTTTTCTGAAATGATCCCCCTCCTATTGAGTTCAGACTGAAATTCTACCAGCAGTTAAACCCAGACAGCCCAGGTCAATGGGTAGGTGACTGGTGCAGCAGAAGTTTAACAGAGGTCAGAATTTGGTCCAATATTCATGAGTAAGTGCTCCTATGAAAATCTGAATACATAAAATGGTTGCATCACAATAGATATTGCTTATAATGGAGATGTGTGTCTAATGCAATAGAAACCCACTTCTGAGTAGAAGAAAAAATATCACTAATGCTATTATTGAGTTATCTATCAAAAATGTATCAATTTCCAAAGTGCTTTACAGAATTATAAACACTTTACACAGTGACCATTTCACTCACCACTGAAGTGCAGTTACCTCTGAGATGGAACACTGTAGACAGTAGAATAAAGCCAACAACTTACAAAATAGTTAAGAGACAGGGATCAAATAGAATGTTTTACTTTTATCCAATGAAAACAGGAGAACTTAATTGCATTTACTTGATATTTTTCCATAACCCTAGTGGAAACTGCCATGGTCAAAATTAGCCAGGACTCCAGTTTGACATCTGAATGAAAAGATGGCATCTCCAGCAGCATACCAAACGTAATACCATGCTGGGTCATGGGTTTGATTCAGACTCCTCAAATAAAACGGTGCCACCTACTGACTCACCGACACCACTTCCGCAACTCAGAGTAACATACACACTGAGAGGCACAATGAGGAGTCTACTATTAAGGCCCCTCCTTTTCCTGCTGATGAAACCTCTTTCTAAGCACATGCAACTGAGATGGTTTCTCCTGTTTCTTACATAGATGAGTTTCACAGTCGATCCAAACACAGCAGAGAAATGAGGACTGAAACATGGATGTATTTTAAGGGATAGACTGCAAATTTTATTAACATAAACACAGGGGAGAGATGGAAGCCACCTATTACCCATACCCTCATATACAAGAAATTTAAGTGGTTCCAGGGTGGGGGTTTCAGGGCTCCTATCATAAACCCATAACTCTCCTCACAGCCTGCCTCCCAGACCCCAGCAATCCACAAGGGGGAAAGAGGATGCAGAGGGGTGAGATAGCCCACGAGGGCTACAAGGTCTGACCCTGTTCCATAAGGACAAGGCCCAGCAGCAAAACCCCAGGTCTTTTACCTCAGGGAACCATTCATTTTATCCTTTTCACTCCATGGGAGACTAGCCAGAGAAGCTGCCAGAAACAAGAATGGTCACACTCCTGCCCCCCAGCCTTTCATACCCCACCTTTCAGACACATGACATCCCCAGTCCCCTGTTCACATGTCAATGAACCTCAATTTAAGGTCGAGATGAGACAGACTACACAGTTGTAGAAAAGTCAACAGTTACCATTTGGGTTAAAAAACAATGGGCAAACTAATGCCACATACCCTCTTCAACAGGTGGGGGACAAGTAAACAGGACTGGAAGATTATATGTTTCATCCCCTCGCACTGACCTGAATTTGTCCCTTGACTGAAGACCATTAACAAAATAAAGAAGATATTCAAATACAGTAGATAATAACTAGAATAATAGAAAGGCTTATAAAGGCACACTGAGAAGGGATTAAAGTGGAGATTGTGTTTGAAAGGCAGGGTGTGAAGGTTAATTCGGTATGATGCAATGCAATGAATGACTCGGTATGCTACAATGAGCAGTGGAAGTCAATATCATTTATCTTCTGTTAAGGGGGTGACTGTTTAAGGAGACAGTGTTCAAAAATGACAGTTTCAAGTCAAGTGATTCTCTCCCCTCCGAACTGTCTTTCTAGTAGAGGATAATGGGGGAATTCCTATCCCCAAGGCATTTTTTATGGGAAGTCAGACCGTGGCCTTAAAAAGAAATTGAAGAGCCCAAGGAAGAAGTTATAGAGCTAACTAAGAAACTCTAACACAATAAATCTTCAGGGCAGGACAGTATTCATCCAAAGGAAACACGGTGTGAAATAATGGTGAAGTTGATAAGGTAAGCAATCCATCTTTAAAAAAAAAGGAGACAGAATCAAACCTGGTATAAACAGGCATGATGCAACTGAAGCGAGTGGAATCGCACCCATTCACACCAGAGCTGGATTTCATTCATCCTTGAAGAACAGCCTCTGAAAAATTACTAATATGGTGTTTGCCTTTACAAATGAAAGCAATGGAAATTCTGAAAGTTACCAACCCTTCTGAGGGTTGGCTGATTTTATTACTTCAAGTAGTATGTGTCATTATATAGTTTAAAATCATGAAAGGCAGTGTTCATATGGATATGTGCAGATTAATCCCCGATCTGTGTTCAGACAACAATCCTCCTGCTCAATCTCCTCAGGCCATTGGCTGCTGCCCATTTACTGCCGCGTTTCTTTAGCTCACTGTTTCCATGCTTTCCTTGTTGAAGCTTTCTTTTTCCCTTCGAGGCCTTCAGGGGACATGACAGGTAAGATTACAAGTAGCCATCAGTAGCTGTGATTCTTTCCTAGCAACCATAATGGGAGAGAAATAAACAGCAGCATAGAACTGTCATGCACTAGTAGGTGGTACCACAATCTAGTGGCCCAGTTAAAACACTGAGAACATTCAAATCTCTTGCTTCATTGTGTTGACTGGTCAGCTGTGAGTGTCTGGAAGGAATCCTTTTCTTCATGTATAGCACTAAAGAGTTAGCAGGCTGCATTGCAGGTGCTTCTTACGTTCCTCTGAAGTATCTGTTATTAGCTAACTCCAGGGTCAGGATTCTGCCCTCCACAAGACCAAAGGTCTGCTATGGAAGAGCTAATTCTTTCCAAATGAACAATTCAGTTTTAACCCCTTTCTAGGCAAGTTATTTTAAATTCCCAGAGAAAAATAATTTTATGTTGTGGTAGCGGCAATATTTTAAATATCCATAACTACATATTCTTTCCTATGCTATTCAGTACATAGGGGGTGAAATTCTGGCCACATTAAAATGATAGGAGTTTAGCTATTGACTTCAACGAGGCCAGGATTTCATTATCTATTGGGCCAGATTCTGCAACCCAGGAGGAGCCATCTTTATGCCCTCCCCATCCTGGGAGAGGTGCTGAAGCAACAAGGGGCCTAACTTAGGCCTGGGGTCCTCTGTAAATTATGGCAGAAATCGCGGCAGTGCCCCTCACCTCTACATGCCCCTATCATTCCCAGTAGCAAGCCCTATTGCCAAGCTTGTAATGGGGTGTTTAAAAGACAGCCTTATGGTTGTCTTTTATAGTGCTTGCACCACAAGAATTCTCCCCAAGCCCCCAAACCAGGAATTGTAATGCCCCTACTGTGACCTTTACATTGGGTAAAAAGACAGCTAGAATGAGGGTGAGAATCTCACCCATAAATCCAGTTGATCCATGTCTATCAGTTAATCATACTATAAATGACACAAGCCCCATGCCAAACGTTGCCGACCCCTGGTTTATATAAAACCCTTGGTTTTGTTACCTTTCTGTCTTATGTACTAATATGGTTACAAATTTAAAGTACAAAAGAAGACAATATACAAAGACTATTACTGAAATAGAAGTGTGTGGCATAGTTCAATAGTAATCCTATTAAGTAATTCTATTTGCTGAAGTAGTACAAGGCAAGGCAAGAACACAGTCATTTTTTTAATACACATATCAAACAGTTATACAATAATTTAAATGCTGATGGATGTAATAGTTCTGTGATAGCTACTTTGTTTACCCATTTCAATGTTTGATCCATTTTTTATTGTGACATGCTGTATAATGACATGGTCCATTAAAACATTTTTTAAAAGTAATGGGGGAGAATATTCTGTGTTCTAAAAGACTGCCAGCTGCTGGACATTCATGTGTAATAGGAAGGTAAATATTAAGAAAATTTAAGCTATTGCAAAATACCTCAGGAGATTCAGGTACTTCTGGATGTAGGCATGTCTGCTGACCTAGTGGTAGGATTTGTGCTTTCCTCCCCCATGGCTAGATCCTGCTGCTATTGACTTAAACAGTATAGGATCATGCCCTACGCTACCACATCTTTGAAGGTGTAATATTTCTAACTCCTAGCAATGAGTAGTGAAGTTGTATGTTGAATCATGAAGTAAAGTGGTCTGAGTGAGTATACTTTTGCTATGACAGGGAGCATGCACACAGCTGGGAAATCCAACTTTACACAGTAATTCAAGGTAAAGGTCTAATATAGCGTTCAATTGAACATTATGCTACAGTCTGTCCAAATATAGCCTGGAATGTGTCTTGGATACAACGCCTCTGAGAAATGCATGCTCCAGAAGCCACTGCTATGCCCTGTAAAAGAACATGACATGTGCTTCCCAATCCATTGCACTGGTTCAGCTCGTCCATGACTTCCTTCAAATCACACCGTAAAGTTGGTTGCTAGTGTCTTGGCTAGGGATAGAGTTCTCCAGTCTGTCACTGAGCACAAGGATTATGACTGTGTCTTGGCCCCTGCAGAGGGTTGCAACATGTGTAGACTCCTTGAGTCTTTTTTCCCCACTTGCACAATTGATATTCAAACCTACTTCATGTTATAAGTAGCAGTACCTTCTGGTAAAACACATACAATATGGGATTTACTGCTTCCACAGAATACAGCGATAGTAACCCCTCTCTTGTTAATCAATGACATTGTGAAGTTGGTAAGATGAAATATATTGAACATATTCACTTTGGCATCCATGGGAGTTTTGTCTGTGTAAAGACTGTAGTACTGAGTCCTGAAAAGAGTCAAACCTACAAGATTTAGTATCAATATATGCATTTTTTTTCACAGTCACCTTTCCTTCAACAGCTTGTCTTCATTATTTTGGAATATGAATTTCTGTTCATTTGCATTTAAACAACCATTTTCTTTTGTATTAAAGACAATACTTAGTTATAATAGAAACTTCCATGTCAAAAGGCACTTGCACTAGCTGGGATAGAGGGCTTTCAGAGAGTTCCTGAATGTCTTGCTGTTCATCTTAAATAAACAAACAAACAAAAAACACCAAGAGAAAAGTAGAACAGTGCTAAGGTAGAAGTCTAGAAAAAGAAGTTCCTTTGAACTTTTCAATGAGATGTTTCAACACCATAACAGTAGGTTACTCTCTGATATTAATGATCAAGGTATGAAAAATTACATCACTGAAACCAATGTGACAAAACCTTTTTGACAACTTGGAAATTACATTTCTTTGGATGGCAAAGGTCAATTGCCCCTTCATGTTAAGTGCTTGTACATACTTAGTAAAGAGGGAGTTACAAGAAGTTGTTCTTCCTTGCAAAGCCTGCTAAAAGTTACTACATTTTCCTGGTATTGGGCCAAATCTTGCTCCCAATGAAGTCAATCACAAAACTCTCAGACTCCAATGGAAGCAGTATTGGACTCATTGTATCATTTTTATGACAAATTACATTCCAGGGCAAACCTTGCCAAATAAGACTATGCAAGGTGATTCTAATGCAGGGGTCGGCAACATTTGGCACGCAGCTCACCAGGGTAAGAACCCTAGAGGGCCAGGCCAGTTTATTTACCTGCTGACACGGCAGGTTCGGCCAATCGCGGCCCCCACTCACCGCGGTTCGCCGTCCCGGGCCAATGGGGGTGGCAGGAAGCCGCGGCCAGCACATCCCTCACCCGCGTCGCTTCCCACTGCCCCCGTTGGCCCGGGACGGTGAACCGCGGCCAGTGGGGGCCGCGATCGGCCGAACCTGCCGTGTCAGTGAGTAAATAAACTGGCCCGGCCCGCTAGGGTGCTTACCCTGGCAAGCCGCGTGCCGAACGTTGCCAACCCCTGTTCTAATGCTTTATAAAAGACTATCCATCAAAGTAGATAGTGTGAGGCATAAGGGCACAGGGAGCGTACCATTGAAAAAACTAAGACATTCTGCATACAACTTTGAAAATAAATTACATTAATTTCCATAGGCACTAAATCAGGGCCCAATGTTAGTAGTCACTGAACAATCACAAGGATATAGACCATCTTCTAAGGCCAGTCCTATAGCACATGCTTAATTTTATCTATGAGTAGTACCATTGAACTCATTCATTGTCATCATCATCATCATAGAATCTGATTTAGATTAAAGATTCAACTTTTCCATTCCATAATAAAATACTGAGGATTGTGTTGGGCTGGAAAGCAATGTTAGTAGGCCTGTCAGCATTTCTGCAGAGTATGATGTGTCATGAAAAAGAAAATGTAAACAAGTCTTTGTGCAATTTGGCTGGAAGAAACGAGCTATAGTTGAATTATCCTTACTGTAAAAGTTTGCCAGGACTTCACCTTTTAATGTTTTGTGAAGCCACCAGAACAGTTAAGGAGTATGCATTCTTTATACAAAGCATCTTGGCATATAAAAGAATTAAAGATGAAATAATTTAAATAAATTGTCTCACTGAAATGACAGAATTTATTCCTTTACCTAGAGTCCTGAGAAACTCACAGAGACCCAGCTGAGAAATATGCTTTGTGATTCTTCTTTGGTGATATGTTTTTGTTTCAAATTCTGTTTTTAATTTAATTGACTTCTGTTCCTAGGATCTGAATTTATTTTGTGAAATGCAAGCTTAAGAGCCTAGAAAATTCTCTCTATTGAAATCATATGTTAGATGTTGAACATCCATAAAAAATGTGGGATCATAGGAACTAGGAGTTGAGCAGATATAAGGTCGTCCCCCCCCCCCAAAAAAAGTTAGTCATTTTTCAAAATATTTCTTTGTTCGTTTGTTTTTTGAGCAGCTACAGAGCTCAAACTATTGATTTGATGAGGGATAAAATGGTCTCCATTTGTCAAGTTTTACCCAAGATAGTGCATGGCAGCCACTAAATCTTTGGGGGGATCCAGACTGAGAATGGCATTTAAGAAAATGTACATATCTATAATGTGCATGTGCCAATGCAGGAAAAAAAACAGTGAGAGGGTTTCTCTCAATTTATATGCTTTAAAGCCTGACTCTTATAAGTACTTTAAAATCCAAATGGTTAATCGGATTGCTTTAAAATTTCATGTGCCTCGTGGAGTGTTAGTAATCCAAATTTGGGATCACTTGATCAATGGACTCCCAAGTTACAGTACCCCAAAACTGGTTCCCTTATGCTGCCTTGTACTGTTAAACTGAGAGGTACAAATGACTGGATGAATCAGACCTCACTGAAATTGATGGCTGTGAACTTACCCTTCAATTAACATAACTAAGGATAAGTTAATGATAAGCCCCCATCAAAGGCAAAAGAAGTTTTTTTAATGAGAGGCAGGAGGTTGCTAAAGTTTGAGAGTCATGGGTGGCAACTTTATTTGGGGGTGGGGGGAATGTAATCAAAGTCTTTGTAGAAAATTACAAAGGGGTGGGGGGAATAGGAGAAGAGGTGTTTGGGGATCCAGTTAGGGAAGGGGAGAGAGGTTGGGGAATCAGAGGAGAGAGGCATGGCACCTCCAGCTTTGTACATCCTAACCCTCTGCATTCCCAACTCTGCCCTCTTTCAGCAATGCCTCTACATGGCCCATTAATGTAACTGATGGGGCATGGCTGATGGGTGTATTGGGTTAGGGGGCTGGCTAGCTCCTTAAGCAACTTGTGAGACATGATATGTACACTCCCTAAATGACCACTAACTCCCATCTACAACTTTATCTTTTCCTGTTTAAAAAAGTAGGAAAATCAATGGCAAAAAGTGATGTCAACATAAAATTATGATTGTTTGGTGAGCTGTCACCCCCTTGCAGAATGCGGAGTTGAGCAAAACGAAGCTTCTGGAAACCAAGACATGCAGAATTAAGGCTTCTTATATAACCTTAACTCTGACCTCTTTCAGCAATGCCGCAATAACACATCCACACCCACCTTTACTCTGCCAACCTACAGTTGCTGAGATGTACAAGCACTTCACCTCCTTTTTCAACCCATTCTTTCTCACCTACAGGATTCCATCTAACCCCTTTAAAGGACAAAAAAGAAGAAATAAACATTTCCATTGCCATCTGCCTGAAACTTGGCCTTTGGCACTATAAGATTCTATTTACACTCACACTTAGCCAGTTCCCCAGAAAGAATACTACACCACATGATTACAATTAAAATCCATTTCACAGTCTTTTACAACTCACTTACACTTCTTCAAGGATATGGCCTCAACTTACACTTTCATTTAATTATCATTAAAATATAAGAATCCTCTCATGTTCCACCTCACTGCTGACAATATCCTTTGTAATACAAGCACTATGCCCTGCGCCCTGCTCCCACATTACCTATACAATTCTGCTTAGAAATGATGCATACTTCATCTTCAAAGCACACACACACATCTCTTCCCTTTCCTCACACATGAGAGGTTTGAAAACATAGATCTCCCTATATTACAATCACATTGCTGTCCTGACTCCCATACCTGAGAGTAAGCCACAGATCTCACAAACATACTTCTACCAAGCAGAGCTAACTACTGCCTCCACCATTCAGTACTACACCTGACACAAACCATACTCTAACAGGAGTGCATGCAGATAATAAATGCTTAGACTGCTCTCTTTTCCCAGCTCGCTACTGACAATACCCATTGCCATAAAACCCTTCTAATTATGTAACACAGAGAATTCTGCAAATAATGAATACTGGATCCTTAAGGTACACCTAGAGCTCATATACATCAGAGTGAACAACACAGATCTCCTCATACACATGTCTCCTGATACCATATTCACACGCACCTCAAAATAATCCATGATCTCATTTCACAAACGCACATTTACCAAGCAAGCCCAACTACTTTCTCCACTATTTAGTATAGGTACAACTAACACCCAACAGACTGACTGCACCTATAGTGTAGGCAAATAATTCCCATGGACAACTGCCAGCTCCACAGGAACAGAGGGAAGGTTGTGTGGGCAACTTCCCTTCCCCAGCCTCCTTTTTTGTCCTCTAATAAATGAAATTCTGTGGGTGAGAATGAGTAGGAGTAAAAGGACATGAAGAGCTTGTACTATGGGGTTGGCACAGTAAAGGTAAGTGTGTTAAGGGAGTGTACTGGGACATTGTTGAAAAAGGGCAGAGTTAAGGTTGCATGGGCAAACTTAACTGCATTTTCTGGTTTTCAGAAGTCCGAGTTTTGCTCAACTCAATGTTCTGCAAGGGGATGATATATCATGAAGCAATCCTAACTCTGTGTTAACAGAGTTTTTTGCCATTGAATTAGCTAATATGCTTGATATCAATTGATGTATTTCCAAATATCATTATTTTACAGAGCTTTTTCCCCAGTCATCAAGATGCTGACCAAAATAATAATTAAATGCAATTATTATAAACATAGCAGTCATAATTAAATATACTTAAAAATCTAAACATTGAAAATAACTAGAATAGAAATAGCATTATATTTGCTTTTTAAAGAACCAAGAGTCAGCTGTAAGAATATTGCCATAATAGTGAGCATAACACTCAAGTAGCAATGATAGATGGAGAAATATATCAAAAATGGAATACAAGTTACAGTAATAAGTCCCAATTATTCACTTTGAAACCTTGGCATCCATTGGAGTTTGCAGGAATGGGCCCAGAATCTTGACTCTCTCAATGAAGTCCCCACTTCAGGCAAAATAATTAATCTTATAATATATAAATCCCACCATGGCAACAGATTGTTCAGCACATTTACTGGACTATTTCTATTGTCATAATATTTTAAGATCAGGTGAACCAAAATGAACACAGTGCTTCAAATGGGGATATAGCATTTCTTTATAAGTCATCTTCACAGCAAATAGACCATGGCTAACAGTGCGGAGCCTGGATCCACCATCCTGGTCACTGCATAACATGGAGAGCTGGTTGGGAAATTTTATTTTTCCCAATGGTGAAAAATTTAGACTCGGATGGGAATTCTTGCATTTTTGTTGAAAGTTTGCAATCAAAACTCAAATTTTGAAGAAAAAGTGAACACCAAACCAAACATTTGTTCCCACTCACAAACTAAATGAAGTGCTTTCAACAAACAGAGAGACAGCTTTTCCTCCCCCCAGAATCTGTTTTGTCCCAAAAAAGTGTATTGACAGAAAAAAATCAACTGGTTCTAATAGATAGATATTCATGTCTTAGAACTAAATAAAGTGTTTTGTTTATAGAGAAATTTTAAATATATAGTATAGCTCCGAAGGGGGACTGTGAGGGAGCTATTCATTATGGCTTGCATTTGGCAACAATGGCAGTCTGAGAATCAAGAGAGCAAATTGGGGCAAAGGACACTGACCCGGGGAAAAAACAGAAAGAAAACAGCTTGGCCCTTTGTCGCGATGGGAGGATATCTTTTCCCCTTTATTAGGCAAACTACTGGACAATTAAAGAAGGTCAATCCTAGCCAGGTTCATGGCAAGTTACAGCCATGTATAGAAGGGAGAGCCCTGCTCAGGGGAGTTAAAGATACTTCAGGAGAAGTTCCTGTAAGAGACAATGCTGTTCAGATTCTCAGGAGAGTGTTTCTGTGCCTGTACATTACTCCCAACCCTCCCTTTAGTTTAGCGTGCCTCACATGCACCGTATGGCAGCACTTCTAGCATTCTTGTGCTTCTGCCATCCTCCACTCTACACCCAGTGACTGCAATGACCTTCTTTTCTAAGTGTGGCACGCACCCACCCTCTCCATTCAAATCTCTCTTCCCAGCGATGCTAACTATGCTGTCAGTAAGCCATCACTACTTCAATTCCTTATTCCACTCCCCTTCCCAAACCCTAAACTCATCTCCATCCTCTGGGCCTCCCAGTCTGTGTTGTCTGATCTTTGTCTCTCTTAGATTGGAAGCTCTTGGGGCAGGGACTGTATCTTTTTTTTTGTCTAGAGCTGAGCACTCTGTCAGTGCATAACAAATTACATGTAGAAAGAAGAAAGGGTGCCGTGGCAACTATTCCCTTTTCAAACGGAATCATTACCATAGCACAGTGATCCTTTAGCTCCTAGCAGCCGCAAATGGAACAGGGAGATGTTAGTGTTCACTGCTTCCGATCTCATTATACAAACTACTCAGAGGAGCAGGGGGATACATTTGGAGAGCTTTCATGTGGTTAAAGCATCAGGGGAAATTCATTCTTTGATATCCCCTTGTTCAGAGTATCTGCCTCACTTTGTGTCTGCCCCTGGACAGGCAAGTCCATAAAAATATTATAGGACTGTTGAAAAGAGATCAAGAAAAGGGGGTGGGGGAAAGCCTTTAATTAAAAAGAGACAAAAATATATTTGGAAAATGTTTCTCAGTGATTTTAATTCAAAATCAGACCACCTATCCAAACCTCATCATTAAAAGTCAGATTTACTTTTCATGCATACATGTCAATACAATGTTTCCCCCTATAATACTCCTAATGGATTCTGAAGCACTCAGAATGAAGCAATCATTAATATATCCATGCAATGCTGCCTCTCTCCCCACAGTGGGAAGTACCATCCCTGTTTCACAAACAGGTAATAGAATCTCTAAAATTAAGTGACTTGCCCAACAGTAGATAGGCTTTGTAGCAGAGCCAAGCATTGAACTCAGACCGCCTGAGTCCCAGGCCATCCTTTAAGCACAAAGCCACCCTTCTATCCTTTTTTCCGTTTTCAGTTACACACACACACACACACACACACACACACACACAACCATTTTGGATAGAAAGTGAAGGATACTATATCTGAACATATGTCCATTTTTTGGGGGGGGGGTGCTGTTTGTGTCCAATTAAAAACATGGCAAAAACTTGAGCAATGTAGCAACTGACACAAGCTTTACCTGGCACCCAGATAAATATATTTCAAATAGTAATAGTGATTAACAATGATTCAGTACTTCTCTGAATAAGGCGCTATCTGACACGCTTCAAACTTCATGTCCACCAGCCCATCCAAAAAGATCAAGAGAGTTTGGACAATCAAAGAAAGATAACACTGCTCTACAGCCAAAATGCTTCTGAAATAAATGTAGTCAAACTTTACTAATTCTGGGTCACTGAGAACGAAAATAATGCTTAAAATTGTTGAATGGCTCTAGTTTTCAAGATATGCTATTGTGTCAGTATATACGACCCTTGACTTGGGAATGGCAGAGGATAAGTGAGTTATAAAGGGAAGGGATCTCAATTTAAACCAGAAATGACTAAAATACATCTTTGACTGGATCTATGAATAAATCTATGACTGGGTTTGGACAGTACTTGCTTTTTAGGCAAAATAATGAATGATGCAATCTGAAGCTGGTATTGCGTCATACATGATATGAATTGCATCATGTTATTCCTAGAAGTCATGGGTGATGCAATCATAATGAAGCTTACATCACTCTGCTGAACAAATTGCCCTATATCAGCTCTAGAAATTATACAGTGTCGTGCTCTCTTATTTGTCAGTGTTTGATTTTGCAAAGGGACATATTTCTGTTTAGCCAAAGTGAGCAGAGACGCCTCGTACTTGTGTGAACAGTGCAGATAACTTCTGCTATGTTTGTGGTGAAGTGACTTTTGCATCACAAAAGTGCAGTATAACCACTATGGTTAAGAAAGCCAATCACCTTTATTTTGGCTGCAAAACTGGAGATCAGGACAAGAGGTGGGCCCCACACATATGCTGCAACATTTGTGCAACAAATCTTCGCCAGTGGTTGAACAGGAAAAGAAAATCTATGCCTTTTGCAGTGCCAATGATTTGGAGAGAGCCAACAGATCATATCAGCAATTGTTACTTCTGCATGGTGCCTCCAGTTGGGAAAGGTGTGTCAAAGAAGAAAAAGTGGACTGTGCATTATCCAAACATTCCATCAGCTATATGCCCAGTACCCCATGGAAAAGGACTGCTGGTTCCTGATGCACCAGAATCATTCTCACTTGAGTCAGACGAGGAAGAGGATGAAACTTCTGGTCCTGAACCATCAATGTCACAGGACCCACATTTTCTCCCATCCTCCTCCTCTGAACCACACCTCATAACACAAGGTGAACTGAATGACCTTGTCAGGGATTTGGAACTACCCAAGAGTAAGGCAGAGCTGTTGGGCTCCAGACTACAGCAGTGGAATCTCCTGGCAGGTGATGTTAGGGTTTCCATGTTCCGTGACCGTCAAAAGGATCTTGTCCCATTCTTCTTCATGGAAGATGATCATGTAGCCTGCCACAACATCGATGGTGTGATGGCAGCCCTCAACATCATTCACGATCCAGATGAGTGGAGACTGTTCATTGATTCATCGAAGACGAGTCTTAAAGCTGTTTTACTGCATAATGGCAATGTTTTGCCATCAATTCCAGTTGGTCATGCAGTCCATATGAAGGAAACCTATGACCACATGAAAACTTTTGAGGTGCATAAACTATGACCAACATCACTGGCAGCTTTGTGGCGATTTGATGGTTGTTGCTCTCTTGCTTGGTCTGTAGACTGGATAAACAAAGTACTGCAGTTTTCTCTGCGAATGTGATAGTCATGCAAGAGATTCTCACTACATCAAAAAAGATTGGCCACTCCGACAGTCATTGGAGCCTGGGAGGAAAAGTGTTCAGCATCTACCACTTGTTGAATCAAGGCAGATTTTGTTACCATCCTTACACATCAAGCTGGGTCTGATGAAGAACTTTGTCAAGGCCATTGACAAAACACAAGCAGCTTTCAAGTACCTCCGTGGAAAATTTCCAAGGTTAAGTGAAGCTAAGATAAAGGAAGGTGTCTTTGTTGGTCCTCAGATTCGTGAACTTCTTCGAGATGATGCATTTGACCATGCACTGCGTGGCAAGGAAAAGATGGCATGGAAAGCCTTCCAGTTAGTGGTAATAAATTTTCTCGGAAACAACAAGGCAGACAACTATAGGTGGTTGTTGGAAAACCTCCTCAAGGCATACAAAAGCTTTGGTTGCAACATGTCACTAAAGATACATTTTTGCACTCTCATCTAGATTTTTTTCCACCGAACTGCGGAGCAGTAAGCGACGAGCACGGCAAGCGATTTCACTAGGACATTGCAACAATGGAGAAACGCTATCAGGGGAAATGGAGCCCATCAATGCTTGCAGACTATTGCTGGACAGTGACAAGAGATGCTCCATTTAATGAATACAAGAGACAAGCCAAGAAGCACCAAGTAGACACTGAATAGGACTAAACTATGTACAGAATAGTTTTTTGCCTTTTGTTTCATAATACATTTTATTTATATAACCCTTTTGCTGATTTTTAAAGTGTTACATAAACAGGACAGGTGAAATATTATCATGTAAAGCAACCATAAACACATGGAAAGACCTAAGTTTACAATTTATGATGAAAACTCTACTATCTACACAATATACATAGACATAAAATGTAAAAACTTAAATATCTTAGAAACAGTAGCCAATCAGTTGTTTTAATTGTCATATTTGAGTTCAGCACATCAAAATACATAATAAATAGCACATTTTATCTCTGAAGCAGACAACTTCTCAAAAATTGTAGACCAGTGTAATTTGTCTATATGTCCTCCTCATCAGAAACTACGGGTGCTTGACTCCCTGCATATTTCTGCTTCTGCTCTTTGAAAAATCCAGCTGCACAGTTGCAAGTTCTACAATTCTTCCAATGCAAGGGGATGCATTTATATCTGCTCCTGTGTCTGAAAATAGAAAGGTGTGAATGTGTGGCCACTTCAATGGGGACTCCAAGTTATGAGTGGATATGTGACTCTCGTAAGAATGTGATTAGCCATTTCTTTCAAATTATTCACTTGGAGAGAGACAGTGTGCTAGGTAGCATTTAACATAATTAGTCTATTTCCTTAGCTTCCAAGTTAGAGGTGAATATTACATTGCAGTCAATAGCAAATAGAGGTACTAGCACTTGAAGTAATGCAGGTAGCTCTGTGGTGTTCCCGGTTCCCATTTAAAATACGTACATAGCCAAATATCAAAATAAACTGAGATTTATGTGGTGCTTTGTGCAATTCCAGCTACCCAGTGTGAAGTCTAATGAAAGATTATACACGGAGGGTTAGTTCTTTAAGGGAAGGGTGGTAATAAGAAAGCTGATATTTTTGAGTGTACACAAACACACAATGTACCTAAAAATTTAGCTAAATGGAAATTATAGCTGTGAGCCACAAATGATAATACAAATACACTTGTTTGAAAATATTGTAATAAAAATATAATAACGGGCCAATGTTATACTTTTAAGAAATTAGGAATGGATGTAAAGATTTATTTCACAGAACAAAAGCACTTAAGCAGGAGTTTATATTACTGTTATTCTTCAGTGATGGTAACAATGGGACTTCAACCTGCCTAACTACAATGATTAATTAAAGGCCTTGTTCAGGATGAGTGAACATCATTATTGTTCTTAAATAGGAAAGGCAGATAACCATTACTGATTATTCCTCAATTCCCAGTCTCACTTGTTAAAGACTAAAGAATAGCAAAGTAGGTTGTGTCATTTCCAGGCAACTATAAAAGGAGACAAAAATAATGTGATTAGTATGCCAGGCACATAAATTAGAGGGTGAAGCTGGATAAGTTTAAAGATTAAAGTTACAAAGATGACAACCTCCTGCAGGTGCAAACACTGTGGTCATATCTATAAGCTGCTGAAACAGAATTTTAGGCTTGTAACACACATTTGAACAAATGCTTATAATTGTATAGAAATCTTTAATAATTCATACATGCAACAAACAGTTTGCTACCTTTACAAAAATCCAAACATCTTTGAATCTTGGATAACTTAGTTATGTCAATAAGAATACTGAGCAAGCCTACCCTAAAATATCAGAGGATCAGACTCAAAGCACACATACGCAGCAAATGACCATCAGCGAGGACAGAGTCTTGCACAATGTTAGGATCAAAATGTCCAGGAAACATTTTGTTGGGTGGCTTAGCCAAGGGCTGAGATAACAATAGGTCTATATTCAGATTCCCCAGCAATGAGCAAAATTGGAGCTTTCTGTGAAGATGCTCGAAAGAAGTTGTTGGACGGACCAATGAGCTTCATCGTGTTAGTGTCAAAGAAGCTTTCAATTTGCCCCCTCAGAAAAGAGGGCTTTGGGTCCCACAAAAAAGACAAGGGATGAGACTTCCCAACCCATTCAATTCAATGGCTTAGTGAACTCCAAGTTGTGGGGCAGGTTGGCTTTTTCCTGATTCTCTCTTTCTACTACTAACAGCAAGGCTTCAGAGCCAGACTTCCATTGGTCACACCATTTCAGAACCTCTCTCTCAAGCTCGGATTCATATGCCTAACTTTAAACAAGTGAATCAGTGGGCACTGGGACTTGCTGAATAAGGATGTGAGTGGGTGCATGTGAGAAAACCTAGTTATTTCTGCTTGATGCAGCATTAGTTCAGGTGTGGCCCCAACACCAGACCTGTCAGATAAATATTTTGACTAGTGAACAACTGAAGCCACATGTGGTCTGAGAAAATGAAATCACAGTAGAGTGACTTTTTATTGTGGGAATTACCTGCAACCTCAAAATCCTTGCAAACGTGTTTGTAAGCAAAATTTCATCAATGGTGTTAACAGGGCTTTTTAGCAAATAAGGTAACCCCTTTGGCTCTCAGGCAACTTTGTATAGTAAAATATTCTATTTTTTATCCCTCAGCAGCTGAGTTGAAAACATACTAACATAAAATTCTCATGCTTAGGAATGCAAATACAAAAGCAATCAGAAATAGGCACAAACTACGAAAACCAAAATTAGACCGACATATGTAATCAAATAAATATAAAGTATTCTTTTCTAGACAGCAGGCACATTACAGTGAAGGACAGTTGAAACACTGGAACAAAGGTGATTTGGCTGTACACAGTAAGTTTTTAAGAGACATGAATCAGCCACTACCTGTAACAGATCAAGGGCCAGATTTTCCAATAAACTGATCCCTGAACAGGTCTCTTAGGCATCTAAGCAAGTTCTGGGAGATGAGCATTTCCAAGAGTCTGGCCCCAAATGTAATTACAAAGTGACATTTTGGAACCACCATTTTTGAATTAGCAGTTTTTCTTTTTTCCAGTTGAGAAGGATGTGTTTCCTTCAATGAACAATGTAGAACAGCCAGCCACATGAAAAAACGTTGGGTCTGTATTCTGTAACGATTATAGACTTGGTTTGAGACAACAGAAGAGAAATAGAAACCCACAGAGACAAAAAGTTGTGAAAATGAATTTTCTATGTAATTTTAAGTACGTTTTTGTTCACAGAGAAGGGGTATTTGGTACTAGCTTTGGCCAGAAACCAAAGGGATTAATTTTCTCAGTTTTTGCATATGCGGTAAGCTACAGTCCATGTATGCGGCAATTTTCCTGTTGGCTAGAAAATGCTAGCAGCAGTAACTGATTCAACTTGTTTCCATCCTGCTCTTTTTTTTTTTTTTTTTTTAAATAGTCTGAAAACTGTTGAAATGAGAATGGATGGGGAAAGCTGGCTGTAGGTGAGAAGACAACACAGGACAATGTCATGTGGATGTATTGTGGTACCATGCATCACTACAGACCTGCTAAGTAGAACATGAAGTCTGAAAGAGTGATTCGACTGTTTAAAAAAAAAAATTGCCTTGTCACTGAAATGCTTTAAAGTAATCTGTTTTCTTGACTTCTCTTCTAGTTTAGATTATCCACATTTAGATTCCTCAGATGATCTCCCAAGACTTATTTTCAAGGAACATGCTTCTAATGTTTGTTGTAAGTTTACAATATTTTACTTTTTTTTGGAGGATGTTGGCAGGTATGCATTATGAGTGTTCCAAATCCACTGAAGCCCTCCTACAGACTTCAAAAGGCATTGAATCAGGCCCTATATTTCTGATGTTCATTTTTTCCCAGTGAACCCTATATAGCCTATGCAACAGAGTATTTGCTGAATCCAATTGAATAACCCTTCCAAAGGACATTTTCCTTTGTGTCATAGTCTGTAGAAACATCCATCAAAGTTTTAGGAAACCATATATTGTTTTATCCAGGATTTGTTCTGTACTATTTTTTTTTCAACTAATAAGCTATACTGGTTGCAGCATTATCTTTCATATTAAAAATGTGTTATATTTTCCAATAAATGAGACCTACAACAGCACCAAACACTAATGTGTATATGTATTTACAGATTCCAGGAAATATAAAGAAAAAAAACAGACAAGTGAATATCTACAGGCCAAAGCCTGAAGCACTTGCATCATTTTTTATTCAAGAAAATCTTCTATTTCTGTCAATAGGAGTTTTGCATGAGTGAAGACCGAATAAAAACTTCAGGGTTTGGCTCTGCACCATGTCAAGAAGTATCCTGCCATGTCAGCTAATTATATTCTGCACTGAAAGGTACTTTCCTGCAGCACAAATAGGATTTTATTAAATAAAATTACTAACATAATCAGAGTTCCGTGTCCTAATATGAATGGTGAGAATCAAGTTACTCTTGCCAATTTCAGATCGTTTACAACATTTTCTGTGAATGCTTAAGTATGTGGCAGAAACTTCTATGCCTTTGATTCTGTGCCAAGGGTTTATAAATTAGGTCACCATTATAATAGAAGAGAACGTTTCCTTTCTGTCTACATGCAGTAGACTTGGGGCCTGATCCAAAACGCACTGACTTCAACGGGGAGTCTGTCCATTTGAAGTGACTGTCTTTGGATCAAGCCCTAGGAGTACAATAGCCCACCTGTTTTGGATGAACACACACTGATATACAAGTTGTTACATTGCTCATCTTTCCAGCAGGATTAAGAGCAGATTTCCTATCAGATTCTAGGATGCTGCCTAGCATGCACAAATATCATTTTTAAGATAACACCAGTACCTATATTGAGATTTTTTTCCCATCTATCTTCAAAACTTTTACATTTTTCTATTAGAAGATTAGAACTTGGAATTTTGTGGATTTTTTTTTCTATAAAACATCCTGTGTTCTGATAGTTAATGGAATAATCAACTATGTATGGAAAGAGAAACTACAATGAAGGGGATCAAATATAAGAAAAGTGTAAATTCCAACACTCTTAGCCCAGTTGCATTTTCTAATGTTAAAATGCAACATGTTTATGGTCACACAGATATATAAAGTAATGAGTACTATGAAGTCCTGAGTAAAAACAGGGAAATTACCAGTAAAAGATATCAAGGGGAATGATTCTATGCCTTTATACCAGTTTTCCAATAGTGAATCACAGCTAATTTCAATTATTCCCTATTTACATCAGTATAGGGAGAGGAGCATCAGACCTAATATCTTTAAGTATAGCTCTATGAAATAGCTTCAGAACTATGCCATACAGTTCTGGCAATTTAGTGCATATATAGCAGGTTCCTCACATTATACAATTGCATATTTTAGCTATGGAAAATGTGGTAGCAGTACCATCTAGAGGAATTCTAAAGAATAGCTGCCTCCCAGAGAACTGAATTGCTATACAAAAGAATTTAATTTAAATCCCAATGGGCAGAAATTCATAAGACCAACAGTAGTTTATCTTTGTTTAGCCCCTGTGAAAAATTACCCTCACAAGCTACTGCCAAAACTTGCATATTTGCCCCAAATAAGTGCTTAGGCAGTCACCCATTTGAATGCACTATCTGTCTTGTCAATAAAAACTTGAGTTTTCTTGCAGGGACAATGAGTACATGCAAGTACGACTGAGGGGCTGGTTTTGAAATGCATCTCTCAGTCAGTACTTCATTGTATTCTTAATTACAAACAGTATGTTTAACATTCCAACTCTCCTTCAGCATGGGGAAGGGTATCAAAATGAATTAACAAGCATGATGAAGTAACATGCCCTGTTTGTAATGATCTTGGGAGAGACTTGGAATGGTATTATCAGAGTGAGGAGCTTAGCTGTCATTTATGTATTTGAAAAATCTGTGCCTAAATAAGTATAATGGATGGGTTTTTTGCACTCATGTTTCAGATGAGGACTTACTTTTAAATTCTGTACATATTTATAATCCCCCAACACTTTAGGTAAGAGTTAAATTTTACCCCAGTCTCTTTGGTCTATGGTGAGAGACAGTTGATTGTCCCTTTCCACTGGAGTAGGGTTGTGTACGCCCACACACCCACACAGGATACTTTAGGATGAGCGGTGCTAATGAAAATGTAAAATGTCATCATTATAATCTATTTTATTATCCCTATTATCTATAAAGTCCTGGCTTATCTGTAAAGAACTTTTATGGTATGCTGCAGAAATGCTTAGAGTCCCCAAAAGGTTCCGTTCAGACAGGGAGACGTAGTCTCGATCCCAAAGAGCTATGTTTGTGACATAATTTTCACCTGTGAAACCAAGTGTGGTGTTACACTCAAGGGATTATGGCCAAGTGGGGAACACAAACTGCAGCAGATAAACTCGGTATAGAAAATCATTCCTTTTTCATCTCACTGTCCTCAGAGGGGGTGGGAGGATGAAGGCAGAAGACATATCAGAAGTAGATGGAACAAGATAAAGCAGGCTTGTTTTGAATAGGTTGGTCAATATTTCCTGTCTGCCTTCATCTGCCATTTAAGGACAGAGGGTCTGATTCACCACTGCCTTACACGTTGTATAGTCCTCTACAGAGCAGTGAAAGAGAGTGGAGATTGGGAAAGGAACAAATAAGCCACATGAGACAGACACTATGTTTTATGGATGTTTGGAAAACACTCAGAGACCAGACTGATGGTTGCAGTGTAAGAACTTGAACAGCATTAGGTGTGTTCCTATGCATGGGCCTGGAGAATCTTCCCCAGAGAACAGACCAGGGTAAGTTTTATGCTGCCAATGATTTCAGGAGACTTGTAGACTATAGCAGCACACACTGTGGAGAAAAGATGCTGGTCTGAAGTAGTTAATGTTTCAGTTTAGAAAAAACAAATAGTTATAATAAAATCAGGGTCTTTTTTTGTTTTCAGCAGTAAAGGAAAAAAGCCAAAGAACTCCAAGCCAAACACTCCAGCATGCCACTTTCCATAGAAACTCCCAAGGACAGGCACTCCCATTTCATGCCATGCTGTTCTTTGTGGATTGTTTCTTGTATTTTGGAGTCAGATGAAGCTGATGGAACAACACCCTAGTGCCTACTCAGCCCACCTTGGCCCATGCATGCAGCTCTGCGGCAGAAATATTTGACACACAATACATCATAATGGATACTTTGGAGGTTCAGTTAAACTGCAGTATAGAGCAGAACTGGCACTGTTA
Source organism: Trachemys scripta elegans (assembly GCF_013100865.1). Classification (NCBI taxonomy): domain Eukaryota; kingdom Metazoa; phylum Chordata; order Testudines; family Emydidae; genus Trachemys; species Trachemys scripta. The sequence continues at coordinate 16,800,917 of NC_048310.1, forward strand.
TAGTATGCTAGAAGGCTATGCTGTTATTTCGAGTAATTGTATATCTAGGGTTTTTTCCTTCCCTGTGATTTTAGTTTCAGCATTTCATCTTTTCTTTGATTTTACTGGTTATTCTTAGCTAAGTGAATTTCTATTTTTATTTTTATGCTCCCTGTGAGGAAATCTCATTTCACATAAGGTATTTTTTTTTAAAAAATATACACCATTGTCCCTTGACTTCTCAGGGTTTTTCAAGTTTCAGTCACACCAGAATTTAAATGCTGCTGCTAGAAATAGTTTGACCTTGCCAGTCACCTCTTTTGCTTTTGGATAATGCAAGGCACCTTCCAACTTCCACTTACAGAGCATCTTTGAAAAGCTCAATGGGGGGGTTGCCTTAAACTTTTGTCCTCCACCCCTCGAATTCACCATTTAGCATCAAATGTATTTAATGCACTAGGAAAAATATATTGGAGTGGAGTGATTTTTTGTTTACAAGATTACAGTGATGGCAGGCCTCTAAGCAGTACAGACATGTTATATCTTCACTCAGTGCCACACCTTAATGAACTAATGCTACTCTGGGTACAACATGGGCTCTCCGAGCTATCTGAAACTGAACAGTTTTAGTTCACAGGGGGCTGAGAGAAGCTTTTCAGCTGTTTGAGCTCACATAGTTTCACATCCTATGAATTTTACTTTCAAAGAACCCTGAAACCCATTTGAAACCTTTGAGTGTCATTGTTTTTTAAATTAAGCCACCACACTGAATCATCCCTTATCTCACCTGACCAGGATTTCCAGCCCAGGAAAGACTACATCCCACAGCTACATCCCCAAAGGAGACCTAGACTCTGCAAGTATTACTATGGGACCTACTATGTCAATGAGATGTAGTGCTAGTATAGGAGTGACTATGCTAATACCTTTGTTCAGCTCCCACCTCCACCACCACCACCACCCTGTCCTCCAAGCCTACCCACTGCAAACAGGAGTTCCTTGAAGCACAAGTCAGGCTTACCAATGTGCTTGTATATTACTGTGCAGTGCTTTGGCTTCTACCAATCCATTACTGGCTGCTTACTAGGTGTTGATGTCCACCCCCAGCCTAGTTTTCCTGGTGTGAATGGTGCAGTTTACACTCCCAGTAGGTGGCATGCTGTATACTTCTTCAGTGGGGGCAGGAGAGTAAACTCTGCCTGCTCAGTACTTTTGGTGGGAACTGGCAGCTTGCCTTTCCTGTTTCTTCTGAAACAGGACCAAAAGACCCCTTCATTCCTACTATTAAATCTCCTTCTACGGCACTCAAACAAACACCTGGAGCTGACTGAGCTACTCAGTATATAGGAGGTTGCTATTTCCAGTTGTCAATGCAAGCATGATCATCAAGTGCACTTTTATATAATCTGTCGCAAAATTTTAGAACAAATATTTAGGTGGTGTCTGGGGAACAAAAAAAAAAAAAAAAAAAAAAAATTTCTTCAACCCAGGTAGTTTTTTAGTATGTTATTAGCCAGCTACATTTTAAACTTTAGAATGTCTCACACTGAAAAGATGAAAGTAACAGCAAAAGAACACATTACCATTTGCAACCCGAGTACATGGTTTTTTGCTACCTGTGTCAAGAAGCAATCAATAAGTCATAAATATACGGTGAGAACGCTTTAAAACAGGGGTCGGCAACGTTCAGCACGCAGCTCGCCAGGATAAGCACCCTAGCGGGCCTGGCCAGTTCATTTACCTGCCAACGCGGCAGGTTCGGCCGATCACGGCCCCCACTGGCCGCGGTTTGCTGTCCTGGGCCAATGGGGGCCACGATCGGCTGAACCTGCCACATCAGCAGGTAAATAAACTGGCACGGCCCGCTAAGGTGCTTACCCTGGCGAGCCGCGTGCCAAACATTGCCGGTCCCTGCTTTAAAATATAAAACATAGCACACTTATTGTCAGGGTTATTTCTGTTAGCACTCACACTCTGGTGCTTTCCCACTTAAAGGGAGGCCTGGCCCCTGTTTGGAGGGCTTTAGTCTAAAGAGTGACAAAAAGAAGGATGAGAATAGTACAAGTAGTAAGTAAGGAGATCAAGGTGGCAATTTTGTTAGCCTTCTACCACCATATTGTGGCCAATGTTAAGATTTTATCATCATATAAAAACGATTCCCAGCTACTAAAACTAGTTAGTAAAAGTCAGTGTCCTTTAGGCATCATAGAAATGTGGGGTCTTCAGGCAGGAATTTATTGGGGGTGGGGGAGAAGAGTAGTGGCTTTACTGATGAGCTTGGGAAGGGTATTCCACACAGAGGGAAGAGTGGAAGGAGACCTGAGCTGTGTGTGAGAAGCTCATAAAAGCGAAGATTGTTGTAACTATGCTATCCAAAATGGGTGCGGTGTGAAGTTTACACATAAACATATAATGAATAAGCATTTGTCTACAGATGTAACTCCCCATGTGGCCATACTTATTCTGGTATAAAATGATGGCTTTTTTTCAATTCAATTTAAACCCCTTCCCAAAGGACACAAACTAAGCAACAACAGCAAAAACCCACTAAAACAAAAAAAACCTCCTCATACTGGAATAAGTTTCCGCACATGGAGGTTATACCAGTGTAACTATATGGTTCAAATTCACACCTTAAGTCACACACAGACACACTCTCTCTCTCTTTCCTGTGTAGACAAAGCCACTGGTAGAGCATGTGGGTGTGCAGAATGACGGAAGGCCAGACAAGTGGGGTAGGGTAGGTAGGAAGCTTGAACTGGATTCTATGCAGGATACGGAGTCGCTGGAAGGATTCCAAGAAGGGTTGTCATAGTTTAAAGGACATGGAAGAAAGGTGATCCCGGGAGCCTGTTATACCTGGACTGAAGGAGGCAATATGAATACTCGGAAGGCTGGTAATTAGGTGGTTGTGGAAAATCAGGTTGGAGAGTTTTAGCTGTAGTACACTATCACTGCCCTTACTCTGCAATGAGAAGTAGGTGGAAGTGAAACCTTCCCCTTCACTCCCTGAATGGCCCTGTGTGAGCCTGGTCATGGGGAGGAGAGCAAGGGCTATTCAACTGATTTCACTCTCTGTGAGAAAGTAGGTGGACAGGTTATTCCAATATAAGTGGCTGGGCACACTGAGGGGAGGTCAAGTGGCTACACAAAGACGGCTGGCATAGTTTACTTCCTCCCCAGAACAAGGAAGGAACTGTGACTCAGCTATAATTTGTTCTCTGGTCTGTGGCTGGGGCACTACAGCTACACACCATCCCCTATACAGGGAGGACTGTAAGGTTATCATCTAGCCTTAGATACTATGATGAGGGGTGGCATAAAAAAAATCCCAAACCAAGACATTTAGTAGTCAAGACTAACACCTGTAACTGACCTAGAATAGACTTGTATAAATGGAACCAAGCATCTGAATAACAAAATGTGCTCCTGAGGTACAATGCAGTGCAAATTGCATCATTAAGGTTCAGAAAATACTGCTGTGCATAGTGACCCTGGAATAGCAAGCACTCTGCAAGGATCCCTAGGGTATTAAGTGGTGGATAAGGATAAGAAAAACAGTAATCATTGGGAACAAAGACAATTGACAGAGATAGATGGCTATTTCTAACTTGGCAGTAGGAAACATTTTCACTTCAGGAAGAGTTCTAGTGAAGACTCTTAAAGGTGAATTGTAATTGCTGCTAAAATAATAGATGTTAAAAATAAGCTCTTTTGGAGTGAAATTATGTATCACCATATTGAATATTTAGGTCTAAATTGTATTTGGTTCATGATGAAGTCAGTCTGTAAACTCTAAACTGTAGAACAATTAGATTAAAGCAAGAGATATGCTAGAGAGTCCATACTAATTCTTTTCCACATGTAAGAAGGGGGGATTCCATTTCTTTCCCAATTTCTTTAACTGGACTTTTTTCAAGGGGAAAAAAGATAGGTTTCTTAACTGGATTTCTTCAGTCATGCTAAGTCACAATGCAGCACTTGTCTGACAGAGGGAAGGGCAACCTACATGCCTCCAGCTTCCATCCAAGACACATCACACAAACCATTGTCTACAGCCAAGCCCTAAGATACAACCGAATTTGCTCCAACCCTTCAGACAGAGACAAACACCTACAAGATCTTTATCAAGCATATTCTCACCAGCGACCACGCACCGCACCATAACCACTCTAACTCAGGAACCAACCCATGCAACAAACCTCGATGCCAACTCTGCCCATATATCTACACCAGCAACACCATCACAGGACCTAACCAGATCAGCTACATCATCACCGGCTCATTCACCTGCACGTCCACCAATGTTATATATGCCATCATATGCCAGCAGTGCCCCGCTGCTATGTACATTGGCCAAACTGGACAGTCACTACGCAAGAGGATAAATGGACACAAGTCAGATATCAGGAATGGCAATATACAAAAACCTGTAGGAGAACACTTCAACCTCCCTGGCCACACAATAGCAGATGTAAAGGTAGCCATCTTACAGCAAAAAAACTTCAGGACCAGACTCCAAAGAGAAACTGCTGAGCTCCAGTTCATTTGCAAATTTGACACCATCAGATCAGGATTAAACAAAGACTGTGAATGGCTATCCAACTACAGAAGCAGTTTCTCCTCCCTTGGTGTTCACACCTCAACTGCTAGCAGAGCACCTCACCCTCCCTGATTGAACTAACCTCGTTATCTCCATACTGATTTATATCTGCCTCTGGAGATTTCCATTACTTGCATCTGAAGAAGTGAGGTTCTTACCCACGAAAGCTTATGCTCCCAACACAGGACCCTCTGTTGCTTTTTATCATTGAACAAAAAATCTTCAGAAACAGACTTCAAAGAGAAACAGCAGAACTAAAATTCATTTGTAAATTTAACAGCATTAATCTGGGCTTGAATAGGGACTGGGAGTGGCTGGCTCATTACAGAAGCAGCTTTTCCTCTCCTGGAATTGACACCTCCTCATCTATTATTGGGAGTGGACTACATCCACCCTGATTGAATTGGCCCTGTCAACACTGGTTCTCCACTTGAGAAGTAACTCCCTGCTCTCCATGTGTCAGTATATAATGCCTGTATCTGTAACTTTCACTCTATGCATCCGAAGAAGTGAGGTTTTTACCCACGAAAGCTTATGCCCAAATAAATCTGTTAGTCTTTAAGGTGCCACCAGACTCCTTGTTGTTTTTGTAGAGACAGACTAACATGGCTACCCCCTGATACAGGAGTGAGTGAGTGACTGCTGTATGCACTTACTCCTTTCTCAGAGCTGTGGGGCAAAAGATGGATTAGAAGGGGCAGGACATGAGTGGAGCCTTGGCTATTCCCTCCTTCCCCAAAAAATTAATTACCAGAGTAGCTGAGCAAGTGCAGCGGGTGCTGCTAGTAATTTGCTGCTGGAATAAGCTAACAGCAAGTTAATATCCTCCTGGATCAAAGAGAAAGCAAGAGAAGAATTGTCATCTAATGGTGTGTCAGTCAAGGCCTCCTGGGGTGGTCTAGTTTACTTACCACCCATTGCCCAAGGCCATACCTAAAGGCACAATCTAGCCCATTACATACAGATGCAAATGCATGAGAATATTAATTTGTGCAGTCACCTATTTCGGATTAAACACTATTATTTCATACAGTTACAATTACTAGGAAAATACAGCAGTTTCTTTGTTCCCGTGGCACTGCATTACTGGACTGCATTTGAAGTTTGGTAAGCACTGCAAAATTTTTTGAAACAAAGCCTACACTCTGCTGGGATAATTTGTATTTATTTGCTGAGTTGTGTGATGTTAGTCCGAAAAGGATCCAACTGAAATACAGAGCTTCCTTAAATATCCAAAGTGTTTTACGAGGGCATAGCCACATGGCCACCATTGACAGCACATGCATGCCATTTGAAAATGCAGCGATCAGTGGCACTATTAGTTGTCCCAGGAGAATTTTAGTTTTGTCATAGTTTCCATCATAAACCCTGTTCTGAAGGATAGTTCCTGGCATTACAGTTAATAGATCTGATGTTGACTTTCTCTGGTGACATGATTTTCTAGAAGACACAGGGTTTGACCCAAAACCCCTTGAAGTCAATAGGTGCCTTTCCACTGATCATTCCATAACCTTTGGTCTAGGCGCTTTACTGCCAAACCCCAGGGCCGCCCGGGGGGGGGCAAGTGGGGCAATTTGCCCCAGGCCCCCACGAGAGTTTTCCAGGGCCGCTGGAGCGGGGTCCTTCACTCGCTCCGGGGGCCCCGGAAAACTCTCGTGGGGCCGGGGCCCCCGGAGCTTCTTCCGCTCTAGGTCTTAGGGAGCAATTCGGTGGCGGGGGGTCCTTCGGCTCTGAAACCTGCAGCCAAAATGCCCTGAAGACCCGTGGCGGGGGTCCTTCCGCCCCGGGACCCACCGCCAAAGTGCCCTGAAGACCCGCGGCAGGGGGCCTTCCGCCCCGGGACCCGCCGCCAAAGCGCAGGGTCTTCAGCGGCAATTCAGCAGCGGGAACCCCCCCACCGCGAAGATCCCAGGCCCCCTGAATCCTCTGGGCAGCCCTGCAAAACTCCCTTATATTCATTTTGTGAGAATGCTATATTAGTGTGTAGACCAGGGTTTAGCAACGTTTGGAACGCGGCTCGCCAGGGTAAGCACCCTAGCGGGCTGGGTCAGTTTATTTACCTGCTGACGCAGCAGGTTTGGCCGATCGCGGCCCCCACTGGCCGCGGTTCACTGTCCCGGGCCAATGGGGGTGGCCAGCACATCCGTTGCCGTGCCGCTTCCCACCGCCCCGGGACGGCGAACCACAGTGAGTGGGGGCCGCGATCGGCCAAACCTGCCGCGTCAGCAGGTAAATAAACTGGCCCAGCCCGCTAGGGTGCTTACCCTGGCGAGCCGCGTGCCAAACGTTGCTGACCCCTGGTGTAGACAGTAGAACAGATTGTATAACGAGTGCAAGGTTCTTTATAAGGATATATGGGTTGATTTTTGTTTTTGCATGGTTATTGATGTGTTCTGAATTAATCTACATATCTCCTTTAATGTGCACTCCAAACTAGCCAGTAGCAGTTCCAATAGAGTCCAAGTAGTAGAGAAAGCAGCCGAGTATTATGAGGATTTTAGGTCTCTCATACCCTACGTTATATAAAGGAATTGTGCTAGCAACATCTCTAATTTGCACATAAATAAATATTCTATGGAGAGATTATAAGCAGGTCTGAGTAATCTAGCAATGTAATGTTTGTTTAATCAAGATATTTCAGAGATATTTTTGTAAAGCCTGATAAATTACACTCAAATCCAATGTGACAACAGATATAAATGATACCCACCTAGATATTCAAATCTTTTTACAAGAGGAAGTGTATATGGGAAATATGTAGACTTGTTTACTTTTTAGAGTCATGAAAACCGCAGTTTAATGCAAATGAGATGCGCAAACTTCCCAAATGCAAAACTAAAATATTTTATTATTTTGAATATACATTTTTAATCATGGGAAGGAAATGCTTACTTTATACTCTTGCCAGTTAGTTTTGTGAGGATATGGAAAATAGAAAAATGCCTATATTCCCTAGAAATGCCGCCTCCATAGATATGAACTAATTTTGCTAGGAATGCCAATGACTTAGAAAACTTAAGTCTTAACCCTTCCTGGTAACACACAGACTTGGCACTATTTGCAGAAGAATTAGTTTAAAGCCTCTCCCTTGACTCCAGAATGTTGGCTGTAGAGCAGTGTTATCAGCAAAATACTTCTGAAATAAATGTAGTCAAATTTTCAAATTCTGTGTCACTGAGAACAAAAATGATGCTTAAAATTGTTGATTGGCTCTAGTTTTCAAGTGTACTTAGATTTCCAGGAAGCCTTTGACAAGGTCCCTCACCAAAGGCTCTTATGTAAATTAAGCTGCCATGGGATAAAAGGGAAGGTCCTTTCATGGACTGAGAACTGGTTAAAAGACAGGGAACAAAGGGTAGGAATTAATGGTAAATTCTCAGAATGGAGAGTGGTAACTAGTGGTGTTCCCCAAGGGTCAGTCCTCAGACCGATCCTATTCAACTTATTCATAAATGATCTGGAGAAAGGGATAAACAGTGAGGTGACAAAGTTTGCAGATGATACTAAACTGCTAAAGACAGTTAAGTCCAAAGCAGACTGTGAAGAACTTCAAAAAGATCTCACAAAACTAAATGATTGGGCAACAAAATGGCAAATGAAATTTAATGTGGATATATGTAAAGTAATCCACATTCGAAAAAATAACCCCAATTATACATACAATATGATGGGGGCTAATTTAGCTATAACAAGTCAGGAAAAAGATCTTGGAGTCATCGAGGATAGTTCTCTGAAAATGTCCACGCAGTGAGCAGAGGCGCTCAAAAAAGCAAACAGGATGTTAGGAATCATTAAAAAGGGGATAGAGAATAAGACTGAGAATATATTATTGCCCTTATATAAATCTATGATACGCCCTCATCTCAAATACTGCATACAGATGTGGTCTCCTCATCTCAAAAAAGATATACTGGCACTAGAAAAGGTTCAGAAAAGGGCAACTAAAATGATTAAGGGTTTGGAATGGGTCCCATATGAGGAGAGATTAAAGAGGCTAGGACTCTTCAACTTGGAAAACAGGAGACTAAGGGGGGATATGATAGAGATATATAAAATCATGAGTGATGTGGAGAAAGTGGATAAGGAAAAGTTATTTACTTATTCCCATAATACAAGAATTAGGGGTCATCAAATGAAATTAATAGGCAGCAGGTTTAAAACAAATAAAAGGAAGTTCTTCTTCACCCAGCGCACAGTCAACTTGTGGAACTCCTTACCTGAGGAGGTTGTGAAAGCTAGGACTATAACAGAGTTTAAAAGAGAACTGGATAAATTCATGGTGATTAAGTCCATTAATGGCTATTAGCCAGGACAGGTAAGGAATGGTGTCCCTAGCCTCTGTCTGTCAGAGGGTGGAGATAGATGGCAGGAGAGAGATCACTTGATCATTGCCTGTTAGGTTCACTCCCTCTGGGGCACCTGGCATTGGCCACTGTCGGTAGACAGGATACTGGGCTAGATGGACCTTTGGTCTGACCCATTAAGGCCTTTCTTATATTCTTAGATGCTATTGGGTCAGTATATACGACCCTTGACTTGGGAATGGTGGAGGATAAGTGAGTTATAAAGGGAAGGGATCTCAATTTAAACCAGAAATGACTAAAATACATCTTTGACTGGATCTATGAATAAATCTATGACTGGGTTTGGACAGTACTTGCTTTTTAGGCAAAACAATGAATGATGCAATCTGAAGCTGGTATTGCGTCATACATGATATGAATTGCATCATGTTATTCCTAGAAGTCATGGATGATGCAATCATAATGAAGCTTACATCACTCTGCTGAACAAATTGCCCTATATCAGCTCTAGAAATCATACAGTGTTGTGCTCTCTTATTTGTCAAAGGGACACATTTCTGTTTAGCCAAAGTGAGCAGAGATGCCTTGTACTTGTGTGAACAGTGCAGATAACTTCTGCTATGTTTGTGGTGAAGTGACTTTTGCATCACAAAAGCGCAGTATAACCACTATGGCTAAGAAAGCCAATCACCTTTATTTTGGCTGCAAAATTGGAGATCAGGACAAGAGGTGGGCCCCACACATATGCTGCAACACTTGTGCAACAAATCTTCGTCAGTGGTTGAACAGGAAAAGGAAATCTATGCCTTTTGCAGTGCCAATAATTTGGAGAGAGCCAACAGATCATATCAGCAATTATTACTTCTGCATGGTGCCTCCAGTTGGGAAAGGTACGTCAAAGAAGAAAAAGTGGACTGTGCATTATCCAAACATTCCATCAGCTATACGCCCAGTACCGGAGAAGGACTGCCGGTTCCTGATGCACTAGAATCATTCTCACTTGAGACAGACGAGGAAGAGGAAGAGGATGAAACTTCTGGTCCTGAACCATCAATGTCACAGGACCCACATTTTCTCCCATCCTCCTCCTCTGACCACACCTCATAACACAAGGTGAACTGAATGACCTTGTCAGGGATTTGGAGCCCAAGAGTAAGGCAGAGCTGTTGGGCTCCAGTCTACAGAGGTGGAATCTCCTGGCAGGTGATGTTAGGGTTTCCATGTTCCGTGACCCTCAAAAGGATCTTGTCCCATTCTTCTTCATGGAAAGTGATCTTGTAGCCTACAACAACATCGTTCACGATCCAGATGAGTGGAGACTGTTCATTGATTTATCGAAGACAAGTCTTAAAGCTGGTTTCCTGCATAATGGCAATGTTTTGCCATCAATTCCAGTTGGTTATGCAGTCCATATGAAGGAAACCTATGACCACATGAAACAACTTTTGAGGTGCATAAACTATGACCAACATCACTGGCAGCTTTGTGGCAATTTGAAGATTGTTGTTCTCTTGCTTGGTCTGCAGACTGGATACACAAAGTACTGCTGTTTTCTCTGCGAATGGGATAGTCGTGCAAGAGATTCTGACTACATCAAAAAAGATTGGCCACTCCGACAGTCATTGGAGCCTGGGAGGAAAGGTGTTCAGCATCCACCACTTGTTGAACCAAGGAAGATTTTGTTACCACCCTTACACATCAAGCTGGGTCTGATGAAGAACTTTGTCAAGGCCATTAACAAAACACAAGCAGCTTTCTAGTACCTCCGTGGAAAATTTCCAAGGTTAAGTGAAGCTAAGATAAAGGAAGGTGTCTTTGTTGGTCCTCAGATTCGTGAACTTCTTCGAGATGATGTATTTGCCCATGCACTGAGTGGCAAGGAAAAGACAGCATGGAAAGCCTTCCAGTTAGTGGCAATACATTTTCTCAGAAACAAGGCAGACAACTACAGGTTGTTGGTGGAAAACCTCCTCAAGGCATACAAAAGCCTTGGTTGCAACATGTCACTAAAGATACATTTTTTGCACTCTCATCTAGATTTTTTTCCACCGAACTGCGGAGCAGTGAGCGACGAGCACGGCGAGCGATTTCACCAGGACATTGCAACAATGGAGAAACGCTATCAGGGGAAATGGAGCCCATCAATGCTTGCAGACTATTGCTGGACAGTGACAAGAGACAAGCCAAGAAGCGCCGATAGACACTGAATAGGACTAAACTATGTACATAATAGTTTTTTGCCTTTTGTTTCATAATACATTTTATTTATATAACCCTTTTGCTGATTTTTAAAGTGTGAGGTTTTTACCCACAAAAGCTTATGCCCAAATAAATCTGTTAGTTTTTAAGGTGCCACCGGACTCCTTGTTGTTTTCATAAACTCATGAAAAGACCTAGGTTTACAATTTATGGTTAAAACTCTACTATCTACACAATATACATAGACATAAAATGTAAAAACTTAAATATCTTAGAAACAGTAGCCAATCAGTTGTTTTAATTGTCATATTTGAATTCAGCACATCAAAATACATAATAAATAGCACATTTTATCTCTGAAGCAGACGACTTCTCAAAAATTGTAGACCAGTGTAATTTTAGCAGACCTGTGACCACTTATCAAGATCCCCATTGATAAATACATTTTAAAATGTTTATCACAATGGCAGTTCCTGAAATTTAACTAACTCTTATGTTCAGGACCTAACACCCAGATTTTTTTAAACAGTAAAAAATGTTTCAATTATCTTCTAGAAGTCTCAGTAGATACTAGAAATACACCAGGCTCCTTAGATTCATGTTTGCCAGAGGCTACCTGCAAGGTTTGGCAAAGTGACTCACTTCTCTAGTCTGTTTCACCTTGATACATGCACATTCCCATTAGTGTCAATAGGGGTTATCAGGCACGTTGAGATGAGTAAAGACCAACAGGCAACTTTCAGTGCTATATTTATTATAAATGTGGTTGAATGAATAGAATCTTAAAACATCTTTGGGAATCTCAAGGAAAAGCAATTCTACACTTCAGGACAAGTTTCCTAATTTAGGTTCCTAAATTGAGGTCACACAAATGGGTAAACGCATGAAAGGGTTTGCCTAAACAAATGCACATGATAGCAGATAAATGTGTACACATGTATTTGCAAGCAGTATTTAGGGGTTTATGTTTGAACATTTGATCCTCAAAAAGCTATGTTTGAATGCAATCAAAATACATAATCTAAGTATTCAATGCACAGTTACCAGACTGAAAAATACAAATTGGGGGACTGTGTTATTGTTTTATGCTTTAGCTTTGTAGATTTTTACATAGACATGAGCAAACTGCTTGGGATAAAGTGACAGCCAGTCCAAATCCTTGAACTGAACACAAACCATTTTTTTTTAAACGTTCAGGGGAGTTGCCAATACTGAGAAATGCTTTTGAGGTAGATCCATCTCTATGGGAACAGGAGATTATAGATTTTATAATAGAGCATGTGCTCATGACATTTCTAGCCTAGTTTTTAGAACTTGGGTGTGAGGGAGGGGTTATTTCAGGATGGTGGCCAAATGGAGACAGGCTCCCCCAATTTCCATTACTCCCTTTATCTACTAAAGTTGAAAATATCCAAATCAATTATCCTTAACTGAACCCAAATTGCAGAACATTTTGAATAGGGATGAGTCCAAATCAAAGCTCAAGAGCTAAGGCCTGGATTCAGATCTGTGGTTGGGCCCCAATTCACTGATCAAACCTTTCTATATTGAACTGAATCCGAACACTGAATCCAGTCTGTTCCAAATGTTGGGTGCTGCAGTTTGGGAGTATTTAATCCCAGATCTTGGACACCTTCCTATTTTTCTTAGGAAAGGGAAATTGACTATAAGCCTCCTTGTTCAGGACACAAGTCAAGTAGAGGAGTTAGGAAGTAACATCCTTTATGCAAAATACAGCCTAGTTAGGGGATAGGTACTGCTGACCCTGAGTCTTACCATGGTAACCAAAGGATGCTAAGAGTATGAGAAAGCTGAATTATGAATGGGAGTACACACATTTATCAGACAGATTAAGGAAATAAGTCTGTCAAAAAGCCCTGTATCCACATAGTGTGCTAGTGAACATTTACTTGTCAATCCTCAAGGACACAGCCTTTAAGGAACCAATTTTTTAAGCATCCAACAGTCATTACACTCCCACATGCAATTTGCTTGGCTGTGTTCTGCTCCATAGAGGTAGGCACTGACAGTTTTTCCAGCATAATTTCCAAATGTAGTGACTTCCCTACATGCCTATTCCTTTTATTTCAGTGGAAGTAATTGCAAAAGTAAGGTACTACTCAACATGAGTAAAGGTGGCAGAATTTGCTGTGTAGTAGTTAGGAGTAGGGGTATTATTTGCTATGTGGCAAGGGGGAAGTTGTCCCCTCCCCCGCAAAGCCTTTTCACAGGTCTACATACTCCATTATGTCTTCCACTGCCCCCACCCCCTGACTTTGCAGGATAGAATGTAATCACATATTTTCTATATTCTGACATAACTGCCACCCATTTTTTTCTGAAATGACACCCCTTGTTCGGAGGAACAATTTGAGGCCAAATTGTGACTCTTCTTACTCACATAGAGGTCCAGTTGCCATTTGATGTCAGGAGTACTACTTTAACTGCTCTCCAATGTGAGTTCCCTACACACAATGTAGCCCTGAGACAGCTTGGGTTTGTTAAAAAAAAAAAACTGTCCCAGTTAAGGGGTGCTGGGCAGTTGTACTGCCCGTGGGGAAAACCAGAGACTGCAATCCACACTCTTGCCCTAATACAACAGAAACCTTCCATGGATTTCAGTGTAGTATATCTAAAAGCTCTATCTAACTCATGCAGACTTTCAGTTCGATCCAGAGACTGATTTATGAATACACAAACATTAATTAAGAAATCCTACTACAAAATTCTCTTTGCATCTATATCAAGTGATGCAGGGTGAAGTGAACAAGCCAGTGGCTTGGTCTTTAATTAGGAATTGGGGGGGGAGGGGAACCTTTATTTCATTGTAATTCTTAGAACATGGTGGCTGAGGAGTTTTAGCCTATAGAGTCTAACCAGAGCTTGTGGCAGGAGGATTTGTGGCTCAGGGTTAGTGCTGCAAGGTTAGCATTCTTAAGAGGAATCTGTTCCAGAACCCATCTTTATCCTTCCCCCCCAGAATGAAAATCCCTCTCACACCCTATCTGCCCTAGTGCCTTGCTATGCTCTCACCTATTACTGATCTGATCCCTTGCGTCATGCCAACAGGTATACGGAGGTAAGGCAGGAGCAGAGAATGAAAATGAAAAATGGGTCTGAAACCAGTAAGTCACTCCCTTCTGAGTGGATGTCTGACAGAGGAGACATCTAAGACATTTTGAGAAGCTGGGCCTTGCAAGCACAGGGGATCATACCATTCAACATCCAGGTAAGAGAAGGCAGGGAGAGGACAAAATCTCATGTCCCTCAGGTTACAACCCCAAGGATGAATACATTCAGCCTTATAGCACTATAAGTTTTATAAACTTAACCCCCCTTATCTGGCATCATATTAAACTACCATTAGGGAAGCAGGTTGACTAGCATATGGTTTTATGCACTCAATGTATCCCTAAATGCTTTGCAAGAGATGAGTCAGACACTTTTAGTGCAGTCAACCATTATGTGCTCAGCAATAATTCAGACAGGCCCTGAGAGGTTAGAAAGTAATATTTAAATTGTTTATAACTATGGGCAAATTTGCTTAGGCCAAAAGTCTGTTTGTAAAACAGTATTCTTTTACTACATCTTTTTGATGCAGTTTAATAGCAATTCCAGAACACAAGTGTATTTTATGTTCTTTTAGCCAGGATGTTCAACTAGTTGTTCTCACATACATAACTATTTTGCAAACTCAGGCTAATTTTTTATTTTGTGGTATCAACAGCCCTCTTTCTCTTTGATGAATTTAGCTCCCTCTTGCCTAGACTGACTAGCAACATTCTAGATTTAAATAACAAGATGCTATTCACTGACTGAATTGTCACAGCCCTACCTGTGAGGGAAATAAGGGGTGTAAGGCCTTCCCTTACTTACCTGCTCGGTTTGTGGCTTTGCAGTGGGAAGGAAAGTAGGAGCTATTTGCCTACGTCCCCTGACTGAGAGAAAATGGGGTCAGAGGGGAAGGAGTTTTGGCCCTGCCCTGCCCTCCACTACACACTTGCTAGAGTAGCTGGCTCAGCACATGTGGGGATGAATCTGCTCCACAGAAAGGGATGAACTAAATTTATTCCACCCCAGAGTAAGGGAGGAATTGTGATTCAATTCTAATACAGTGTGGCCCCCAACCTGTTTCAGGCCTATATGCAGCCACAATATAAAAGTGTTCAAAAAGTGGAAAATAGCAGTATTAGGCAGAGTCTGGAAAGATCATGTTGACATTCTTCACAGCTGGAGACGGATGAAGATGGGCAGGCTGCAACCACCAGAGAGATGAGGACCAGAAGGAGTTCCAGTTCCACATAGCTAGAAGTTTCCAACTGATATCAGATCCTTCAACATGGAAACCGTGAAAGATAAATATCAAGATCCAGCTGGTCCAAGGGCCTGGAGAGATGTATATTACACACGTGTAGATAGCAGCTTGTCCCAACCTGTAAGAAAAGCAAGTTCACCCCCAAAGAATTGTCCTACTGTCTAAGGAAGGCAGAAGATCCTTGTTGGGGATTCAATACTCATAAGAACATTCTGCAAGGGACAAGACAAGACAACAGGTCAGTGGTCTATCTTCCTGGAGCCAAGACATGGGACATCACTGTAAGACCAGATAAGCTTCTAAAGTCAACAGGCAAGGTGATTGTTCATATTGGCACTAATGACATCATCATCTCCGAGTTATCCCACAATGCAGATGACTTTCCTGAAGAATGTTCAAGTGATCTTCTGGGAGATCCTGCCTTTCATGTGAAGGAAGGAAGACAGAAGGCAGAAAATTCTAGAAGTGAATCACTGGCTAGGTAGCAGATGTAAAGTGGAAGGTTTGGGGTTTCTAGAACATTGGTCCACTTTCTATGGGGAGATGGGCCTAGATAGTTTGGATGGTCTTCAACTCAGTCAAAGGGAAACCCATCCTCTGTGGGACACACTGGCTAGAGTAGTCAGGAGGCTGTTAAACAAAACAAAACAAAAAAAGAGGGGAAATATGCATACATTTAGCACAGAATCAAATAGTTGAGAAGAAAATTAAGCAAAGAACCAAATGACATAAGAAATTCTTTAGTTTCCTCTACACCAATGCTAGGAGCCTGGGTAACAAACAGGGCTTGGAATTGCTCATTTATGAGCAGAAATTCTAACTAGTTTGTATTACTGAAGCCTAGTGGGACAATTTGCACAACTGGAATGTTAAAATGAAAGATTATAACATATCTAGGAAGGCTCAAGTGGGAAAAAGGGGAGAGAGAGTGGCAAAAATGTCATTACCTGTTTGAGTCACTGATAACTTGGAAAAAATTATTTTGAATGCTAATGGATCAATGCCCTAACAGATATAGCATAAATGGGATATTAGTTGGTGCCTGCCACAGAACATCAAGTCACACTACAGAACAGGACAACTGGCTCCTTATGTACCTATCTATAATAACTCTGTGATCCTGAGGGACTTCGATTTGAGTGACATATGCTGGAGATCTGATGTTGCTTGTATTAAAACATCCTCAAAATTTCTAAATATTATCAATATTTCTTAACACAAAAAATATTGCAAACACAGGGGAATTCTATATGTGACAGTCTTGACAAATAAAGAGGAACTCATAACAGAACTAAAAAAAAATGGTAGCTCAGGCAAAGAAAATAAAGTCCAAACTACTACTACACATACAGTGGCTCAAAAAGGGCCACAAAGCTGAAAACCATTAATGAGACAATCAGCTGACAGGAAAGTTTAATCAGAAAAATGTTAATGCTAATTGGGAATTGTTTAAGAACACTTTACTAGGTGCCCCAAAAGCCTCAGTCCCACAGCGAGGGGAAGAAAGCCACATTTGTTAAAAATAATTACCTGGTTCAGAGGGGAAGTGAAGACAGCTATAATATAATAATGACAAATGGAAAAAATGGGAAGTTGATAGCAATAGCTATAAAATCAGAAGCTAGGATAATTGATAAGGGAAGCCAAGGGACACAACGGAAAAATTGATGGTCAGCAAAGATAAGGACAATAAGAATTAAAGTATCCAGAACAAAAAGAATCCTGTTAATGGTACTGGTCCATTACTAGATGGAAAGGGCATAATTATGAATACTGCAGAAGAAGCAGAATTGTTCAATTAATGTCTGTTCTGTACTTGGGGGTGGGTGGAATATATACAGTCTCATTATATGATAATGCTTTCCATTACACAAGTATCTCAGGAGGACGTTAAACAACAGCTACTGAAGTTAAACAATTTGAAATCAGCAGGTCCAGATAACTTGCATCCAGGAGTATTAAAAGAAAAAAATGAAGATCCCACTGGACTGTTAATGCTGATTTTCAATAAGTCTTGGAAAACTGGGGAATTTCCAGAAGACTGGAAGAAAGCTAATGTTATACCAATATTGCAACAAGTAAATGGGATGACCTGGGTAATTATGGACCTGCCAGTTTGACATCCATCCAAGCAAGATAATGGAGCTGACACAGGACTCTATTCATAAAGCATTAAATGAAGAACAATAATTAATGTCAATCAACACACATTTATAGAAAATATATCCTGTCAAGCTAACTTGATTTTTTAAATTGTTATTACAAGTTTGGTTGATAAAAGTCTACACTAATATAAAGCAATCAGGATACTAGATAAACTAGGTGCAAGCAAACTGTGTGCATTTTAATGCAGCTAACTGCAAATATATACATCTTGGAACAAAAAATGTAAGCCATATTTAAAGGATGGGGGACTCTCTTGTGGGAAGCGGTGACTCTGAAGATTGGTAGATCATGATGGATAAAATCCCAGTGCAATTCTGTGGCCGAAAGGATTAATTTGATCCTTAGATGCATAAATAGGGAATCTCGAGAAGAAGTAGAGGGGTTAATGTACCTCTCTACTTAGCATTGTTAAGCCTGTGATGGAATACTGTGTCCAGTTGTCATGTCCATAATTCAAGAAGGTTGTTGATAGTTCAAGAGGGTTCAGAGAAGAGCTGTGAGAATGACTAAAGCATTAGAAAACATGCCTTATAATGATAAACTAAATAGATTGAGTCTAACAAAGCAAAATTGAAGTCTGTAAGTACCTATCTGAGGAACAAATATTTGATAATGGGCTTTTCAAACTAGCAGATAATGATAAATTGAAAGCTACTCAAATTCAGACTGGAAATAAGGTGTACATTTTGAACAGTGAAAGAAATTAACCATTGGAACAATTTACCAAGGGTCATGGTGTGTTCTCCATCATTGAGAATTTTTAAATCAAGGTTGGATGTTTTTTTCTAAAGGTATGTCTACACTACCTGCCAGATCGGCGGGTAGAGATCGATCCAGCGGGAATTGATTTATCGCATCTAGTCTAGATGCGATAAATCAACCCCTGAGCGCTCTCCTGTCTACTCCTGTACTCAAGCACTGCGAGAGGCGCAAGCAGAGTTGATGGGGGAGCAGCAGCCGTCAACTCACCGCGGTGAAGACACCACGGTAAGTCGATCTCAGTACGTCGACTTCAGCTACATTATTCATGT
Organism: Trachemys scripta elegans; assembly: GCF_013100865.1. Lineage (NCBI taxonomy): Eukaryota > Metazoa > Chordata > Testudines > Emydidae > Trachemys > Trachemys scripta. The sequence continues at coordinate 16,819,514 of NC_048310.1, forward strand.
AGCTGAAGTTGCGTAACTTAGATCAACACTCCCCTCTCCACCCCAGACCGGGTCTAAGAGATCTGCTCTAGGAATTATTTGGGGGAAGTTCTATGGCCTGTGTTACACAGAAGGTCAGACTACATGATCACAATGGTCCCCTTTGGCCTTGGAATCTGTGAAAAATGAGCATCAAATGTCAGGTTAATTCTTCCCCCGCCCTCCCCATCCTGTGTATTGGTGGTAGCAACGGTTAATAGTACAGGGGAGTTAACACCACCTGATAGTTGCATTCCCACCCATGCACAGCACTACAGATATAAAAGCTGTACATGAAAGAACTACGATTAATACAGGGCAGTGCCACTAATGTCTGCTAAAAGCCAACTGAAAGTGCCTGAAATGATGGCCTTTGAAAATAAATTGCACTACAATCACGCAGCTGCAGAGGCTTTTAGTAAAAACATTGCTGAGCTGATATGTGGGCTGATGATGTTTCCATTGGCTGAGGTTTGCAAACCTCCTATTAATTTCCCAGCTGAGGCTGCACAACCATTCATCTTCAGAAAAGCTATTCTGCAGATTTATGAAAGCATAATGTGAGAATAAGACTAATGTATTATCTCAAAAAGAAAAGGGCATTCACGTCCATAGTATCCACAATGTAAAACAGGGGTCAAAAGGATGCTTACATCACACGCCAACATCTCCCATATGCCCATCTTCAAACCACTCAGCATCCAGCACTATGAACTTGTATAAATATGCAGCTTTATCATGTAGCCCAAGCCAGGTAGATATGTATGGCCAGGACCCAGGAAAGTGCCATTGACATTAATAGCACCCCGGGATATAAAGAAAGAACATAGAATCAAGACAGGCAAGAACTAGTGATAAAAAATGAATAAATAAATAAATATCCCATCCTCTGTATTTTGTTAATTTCTTTAGCCTAAATCCTCATTCCTGCACACAGCCTGAGTGATGGGCTACATGCTGGGGAGTTCCATGAGGGGTTAGTCTCCTATCTTTCATCAAAGGCAACAGCACCATAGAGCTTTTCTGCAGCAACTACTACACCCTAAGGGTAGCAGTAGACCCCAATGGATGCCTTGCACTCCCTTTAGTGGAATGAGGTGAGGAAAAACAGACAAGTAATGACAATAGAGTTTTTAGTTGCCATAATTGGCCCCCATTTCCAACCCCCTCCGCCCCCTCCCCACCACAGTTGTACTGGTGCTACTTTTGGCCTTGAAGAAAAGGAAATGTTGTAAAATGCATCCCAAAATCTAAGTCAGGGCCAGAGGTGATAGAAGGGCCTTGCAATTGTATAGCCACTTACACCCCAAGTTCATGATATTTTCACACTATCCTAGAAATGTCACTTCACTTATGACTGAAATGCAGCCACCCCTGAAGTAAAAATTGCATTGTTTGAACAGTGTACAGCAACACTACAGAATGGTTTAGGACAGGAAGTTAAGAGTACCATATAAAACCAACTTCAGTGTGAGGAAGGCAGCATATTCCAATGAATAGGGTAGCAGATAGGAAGTCAGGAGTTCACACAAGGCAAGTCATTTATCCTCCCGTGCCTCCGTTTCCCCATCTGTAAGAGCAAGGATAATGATTACCCATGTAGGTAAAGTGCTTTGAGATCTATGGAAAGAAGTGCTAAGTATTTTTATTAAGATACAATAAGCACCGTGAAGTTAACCATGGCACCAGGATCAATACCTTTATCTCAAAGTCCCATTGGAACTTTATGTCCAAATTGCCAGAACTTCTTCTCAAATCTAGTCCAAAAGATGACATCTCCAAAGGCTCAGCATTTCCCCAGCATCTTGCAGAGGCATTAGCTTAGTGATGATTAGGAGGGAAGAATGCAACTATACATATTTCTTAGAGGTCTCTTATCTCAGTACTAAGTACTCGTTCACCTTACTTTGTAGCTCTGACAAGTTCCCAGCCACATTAGCCCTGGCTATAGGACTTATTAGTTTTCAATATGTTTGTCAATGAACCCAATACGTTGACAATTTTATTTCAGTCTAGGACCATAATATTGAGAAAAATTATAAGAGGCCTAAAATGTTCACTGAAAATTCTAACACGTGGAGTAAAATATTAATGAAGCATAATCCTAAAAAGGCCTGAAATTAGGTTTCAGAAACACCCACCCCACATCTCTGCATCCTCTTACATGCAGTGATATTCTTAAAAAAGAATACTATTTAGTTGCTCAGTTAAAGCGGAACAAAGTCTTAGCCAAATTCACCCCCCTCCCCTTATCCCTATGCATGTCTGTCTGCATGTTCATAAAACTGTTTAACATCCAAGCAAAGTGCAATGCCTCCTGGGTTTTCCATGGCAAAAGCCAGGGAGTTACAGGGATGGCAGTGGCAATGTCAATTCAGTAAGTAGCAGTCACAGGAGTAACCAAATAGACCAGATTTGTGGTACTTCTAGTCCAGCTTTAGAGGAACGTACAAGAAACCCTGCAGTAGGTGATTATGGGATAACTTGCCACCAAGGAAAGTTTCCTTCTAACTGTCCAATTTCTAGAGGTAGGCTTGTGCCAGGAAGTGTTCTTCCCTCCTCAGTTAATGGGAGTTAAATACGCATGGCGTTCTGACAGTACTTAGCCTGTAGTGTTTCAGCCAGAGGAATGTTTGTGCCAGAGGAATAATTCTAACAATGAGCAACTTTTATGTTCATACTAGTTTTATCTGAGCATGTGACTAGTATTTGCTTGGGCAAGTAGGAGCCTGAAGCTCTGATTTGCAGATATTATCCTAAGGATTCTGCCAAAGTGGGCCATGATACTGTAAATCCTAATGAGAACATACAGCTTTTCCTTCCAAGTGGGAATAGCGTGATTGAATTTTTAAATTTATGAAAATACAAAGGTCCGAGGTATTTATATCATTTTGCTTTCACCATTTTGATGATAGAAGTTGTATCAAAACTGTGCCAGTATGTAGCACCAGAAGAGCTCCTGAACCTCAGAGTGCAGAGCCACATGTGAATGTTCCTAAAGATCAATGGTGCTTAGATCTAGGGATTAGTTTCAGGCCCCTTTCTGCACAACTATTCCATAATCTAGAAAATATTGTGTGGTTAGAGAGAACCCCTCTCCCACTTGTGCTTTCATCAAGGTTTGAACTTCAGACCTTGAGCATTAAAGAGATAAGCCTCCACCACTTCAGCTCAAGTAGTATAGTACAGGAATATTTCACAACTTTAAACAAGCATGTACTATGTGTACCATTATACTGCATGTGCACATGCATAAATATTGCTTGCTTTTGAGTAAATTAACTTCCGTTAATCAGGATCTTTCTAGTTCCTGTCTTCACAGCATTTCTTCTTAAATAAGCTAGTCTGTGGCATGACAGCAAGTTACGCGCTGGGAGCCCTGATTTTGAGCACAGCCAGGGGATATGAACTCAACAGCTAGCAGAAGACAGATGTTTTGCAGAAGTGACAAATTCAGTTTCCTGGAAAAAAGTTGCCAACTGCATTGTTCCAAATGGAGCTCCCTTATCTTCCTCCCAGATGTTGTAATCTTAACAGCGGCTTAGAGGAACTTTGAAGAGATGAGGTAAAGAGTTCACTGGAAAAAAAATCCAACCTGTTCATAAGTTTGAAAATAAAGAAACACTTACTGTGATGCATCCAGTGCTTACAGAGTGAGTAAATCATATCATTACAATGATAAATTCAGAAGGACATAAAGGTAATGCTCCTAAATGATTAAATGCTAGCTGGAGTCCTAGCTCTTGGTATGTGGACATCATGATGCATCTGCTGCAGAATAGCAAGTATAAAGATAAATGTGCTGTTTTACAGCCTTCTGCATATCAACATATATGCACTTTAATTGACATTTATTAACTACAGAACATTTTCAAGACCATGGAATAGAACTGGGGTCGGCAACGTTTGGCTCGCGGCTCGCCAGGGTAAGCACCCTGGCGGGCCGGGCCAGTTTATTTACCTGCTGACGCGGCAGGTTCAGGACGGTGAACCGTGGTGAGTGGGGCCTGCTTACCCTGGCGAGCCGCGTGCCAAACATTGCCGACCTCTGGAATAGAACATTTATATATCTACTGAAAGGGAAATGCAGAGAAAGGTCTTTTGTGTGCAGTAGGGTGTATTCAAGAGTCAGATATTGACTCTAACAAAATGACACAGGGGATCAGACCCCAAAACACATTGTGTGATACTCTGGGTTGTGTAACCCTGTCAAACCCCCAGGGTCTTTTTCTTACACTTTGGAAACTCTTGTATAGATTTGTCAATGATACAGGTGTTTATCTCCTTCCCTTTCCCTAACACAGTTAGAAGTTACTTCATGACATGTTAGATTTCCACAGATATCAAGCAGTATGCAAAATATCTCAGCAAAATTCAGTCTTTCTTCCACGTCCATCAAAAACAGTAACAATGAACCTAGGGATGGATAAACCAACTCTCCCAATTTCCAGCCCATTCAAAAAGGTATCATTTAAGAGTTTGACTCAAACTCAGATAATTAGGTTTGTGTTACACTTGGGACTGGAAAAAGGAGAGACTAAAAGTGCATGAAGGGACCAGAGATAATCCAATGAGAAGTAAGGGCAAGATGGAGTGGAGGCAGTGATGAAAATAATGTGACTGGAACCTTAAAAGATCTCATAGGTTCATAGATTCCAAGGCCAGAAGGAACCATCATGATCACCTAGTCTGACCTCCTGCATAACATAGGATATAGATTTCCCCCAAAATAATTCCTAGAGCATATCTTTTTAGAAAAATAGCCAATCCATTAAAAAAATTGTCAGTGATGGACTACCATGGCACTTGGTAATTTGTTCCAATGGTTAATTACTTGCATTGTTAAAAATTTACATTTTATTTCCAGTCTAAATTTGGCTAGCTTCAACTTCCAGCCTGTGGATTGTATTATACCTTTCTCTGCTAAATTGAGGACCCCATTATTAGTTCCCAATGTAGGTACATATTGACAAACCTCTTAAACTCAGGAGCTCAATCTATTTAGCTTAAAAAAAAGGGTTATCACTATAAGGCATGTTTTCTAATCCTTTAATCATTCTCGTGCCTCTTCTCTGAACCATCTCCAATTCATCAGCATCCTTCTTGAACGGTGTACACCAAACTTCACATAGTATTCCACAAGTGCTAAATAAAGAGATAAATAAACCACTATTCCTACTTGAGATTTCGCTGTTTGTGTATCCAAGGATCAAAATTGGCCCTTTTGGCCACAACATTGCACTGGGAGCTCATGTTCAGCTGATTATCCACCATGATCTCCAAAAACAACAAGGAGTCTGGTGGCACCTTAAAGACTAACAGATTTATTAGTTCACTGTGCCCATTTCTTGTTCCTACCTTACTGGATCTCCAGCTGTTGCCATCCTTCNTACAAATAGGCTGTATCAATGTTGTGTATGGCATCTTTGTGGTAGCAACCATTTTTCTATTCTATTTGTTCTACACTCCCGGATTTCTGAGATAGACTACAGTGTTAAGAAAATAGACCCAGCCCAATAACCCATGTCACCAAGCTATTGGCAATACATTAACAGGCTTAGAGTCAGACATGGAGTATTTTTACCTTCTAAGCTGTCTCTTCAAAAATGTTGGTTATTTGGTGAGACAAACAGGACTAATAGCTTTTAGCTGCAAGGAACAGTTTCCTAATGTATTCTGCCTTAGGCTCATTTATCTGGTTTTCTAACAAGCTGAGTGACAAGATTTGCCAAATTTGTGCTCTCTGGGACCTAATTAAAGTCATATGAGAGTGCAAACAAGCATCATCAAGGTGTTTTTAATCAAACCAAAATGAAGAGGACTAATTAGAAAGACTTATGGTCTTCATTAAAATTCTTAGAGGTAGCAATCTATGTAGCTTAATTTTCCTGGATGGTCAAGATAGATAGCTTTCAACAGGTGTACACTTTAAAAAGAAATCTTCCAGTCCTTGTATAAACTTTGTAATTGCATTTCTGTTTTTAACAAGATACTTATGTTCCGGGGTAAACATTTTTATTCTAGGCATATCATTTAGAGATAATCCTATACTATTTTAATAATCATGAACATTGAGAAAATAATTACAATATAATGGTTTCTACAGAAGACAATTTACATTTTGATCAAAGGTTACTGAGGTCAAACATGATATGCCTCCTATCTGCATTTTTCTGACATGCCCAGTCTATGAGGATTTCTTGCTCCCTTGTCTCCTTCCCTTTAATTTGTGATAGCACTTTAGTTTAAGACCCAGACAGTTACAAATAAGAGCTATACAACTGAGCCTACTTGCAATGTGGCTGTTGTAGAGTTTTTTTTGTTTTATTTTAAGAGTGTGCAATATTTTTCTAGATGCCCTGGGATTTTGGTGGGAAAAAAAAAATCAAAACAGTTCTCTGCAAATATCCAAGCTAATTGGTCAGATAAGTTTCAGAGTAGCAGCCGTGTTAGTCTGTGTCTGCAAAAAGAAGAACAGGAGTACTTGTGGCACCTTAGAGACTAACAAATTTATTAGAGCATAAGCTTTCGTGGACTACATCCCACTTCTTCGGATGCTGTAGTCCACGAAAACTTATGCTCTAATAAATTTGTTAGTCTCTAAGGTGCCACAAGTACTCCTGTTCTTTTTTTGGTCAGATAAGTCATTGTTTTTGTTCCCCAGTGCACAGGCAACTTTCTCCATTAACATTCGCAATTAGCCCCATTTCACTGGCAGGAGTTAATAGAAAGTAAACACAAGAGAAATCAAAGCAGTGTCAAAGCAATACATTGTTCTTACAATCGCATCTCTGATCTGACCCTTTCATTCATGGGGAGCCCCATTTAACTTTTAGCACATGCTTAGAGTTAAGCATATGATTACTTTACTAAACTCTAGCCAAATGAATGTGCTAACTACATTCTCAGGTATTTAGGGTTTTTTCCCCTAACTAATTATTTTTAGTTACAGACATGCATTGAATAGGAGGTCTTTTTAAAGCAAGGTAACATTCTGGAGAGTAAAGGCTTCAGGAGTAGACTTTTCTTGACTTATTTCCTCCATCTTTCAATGGAACCATACTATTTCTTGGAACTGGGTGTTTAGAGTTTGCTTTTAAATAAGGTATCATGTCAGAATTGCGGCATGTGTTGTGCTCTTGTAAGGTCCTAAAAGGAAAATACCTGACCTCTTATTGGCAGTTGGCAAAACAGGTTGTAAGTTTACTGACAGAGAAAAAATATATTAAAAAAAGAATTTCATCCTAGTAAAAAGACAAAATAGTTCTGCTATCTCTCAGGCAACCAGTACATCTGTGGATTACAGAGCAAGCCCGGCCAAAATTTATTCAAAACAGTAATTATCCATGAGTATTTTCGTGTTTTTAATAAGTATTCTGGATTTAGTCTTAAAGAATCTCTCATTTTAGCCATAAAATGTTGCCATGTATCACCATCTGAACAGTCACAAACTTTTAAGGGTTACCTAAAATCCGAAGGCAGGATATGCTAAAAGCCAATTGGATGAAGATTAAGTCCTAGTCTACACAGGATGGCCATATTTCCCAAAAGAAAAACAGGACATCGTGCAGGGCTGGACGGAGCCCTACCCTTCCACTCTCATGCAGGGCTGGGCTGAGACACTTGCCCAAGCCCTCCTCCCATCCCACCCCCACCTGGAAGGGTGGTTACCTGAGCCCTGCTTGCTCCCTTCCCCCTCCTCCCCCGCATGAGGCTGGCATTGCTGCTCACTCCAGCTCTGCCTCTCCCCCCTCAGATGGGGCTAACATATTTGCTTGCCAGCACCCCCACACCACTGTTCCTCTACACATTTTTTACATTGCTGTTTTGCCAAAGCTGGGAGCTGAGATCAAATAGACACTAAACTGTTGAAATGACTTTCTGGAGAAGGAAGGGTGGGAATTTTCAGTGAGCTGTACGCTGGGGAACAGGCCAACACTGACACAGACTGGCCCTGTGGGAATGTCTGAAGCAATTGTGGGCCTTCACAAGCTTCCAGGGGATGATAGGGATGTGGAAAAAAAAATAAGATCTTTTTCTCTGAAGTGTTTTGTTCTAAACAATACTTGGCACTAGGAAGGCAGTCTGGCCATTGGTACTGCTGGTCATAGCTCCCAGAGAAGCAGAAATGCAGGTACCAATCCGAACTCAGGCTTGCTGAGGTAATAACTTAGTACCAGAGGACTTAAGCACAAGGTCTGGTCAAAGTGGAATAATCACATCATCCCACCCTGTCAGAGGTGACCTCTCAAGATATGATGGAGTGCAATCAAAGAGACTAGGAGGGGCAAGAGGTTCATTTAGAATTATCTTCAATTGCTAACCACATGAGACACCATAAAGATCTGTTTACTATTTAGAATAAGAATCCCTTGACTAAGCGGATTTGCATGTAAATAGTCTTCCCCCTCCTTGTTTTACAGGTTTATTTCTAAGTATATCACATACATCTGGAGTTATAATAAATATGATCATCAGTACAAGAGTTCTTAAAATCTGTTTGGACAGGTTATAGGCTTTTTATTTGGGACAAATTTGGCCTCATCTTCTGTTTAGAGTTTTTTTTTTTTTTTTAATAAAATAAAATAAAAGAGTATTTCCTATGGGACTGACTATATTGAAGGAGAACCCATTCCAAAGCCTACGGATAGGGTAACAGTTTCCTAATTCAAATAAAATATTTTCACATCAAGAATTCTTATAGAATAGTAGAACTGACTGTGGTTTAGCATCATCCAAATAAAATGTTTCTCTCTACAGCAGTACTTTCCTCTTAATCCATAAATTTCAGAGTACTCAAGGGTTCTTAAAATGGACAAGTTATACTGGTGTCTCAGTAGCAATGTATCTTCTTCCATGACAAAAATAAGTGCCTGTTCCACAAGAATGTTGAAGTTCTGCTCACACAAGAAATACACTGATCTGATCATGAAACAAAAGTGTCAGCATCTTTTAGACCGATTACATCTTTTTTGCACGTCACTATTTTTATATAGAGATGCTCAAGTTAACCATATACTTTCATGCTTTAGCATTTACTTTGTTCTTAAATGTGATGGGTCCACTCACTGCTGCTGATGCCTCCTCCTGGCCATGATCTCTGACAGGCATTGCACCCTCTTCTAGCAGTGTCTTCACGCATCCTGTCTTGTGCTGTGGCCCCTCTGTCTCCAGGAATTGCAGCCTCCTTCATGACTCAGCCCTCTGGCCAGGTCCCCATACATGTTCTCCCCTTCCAGGGTATCAAAGTCCCTCTTGGCAAATGGGCTCAGGCAATTTCCTCCAGCAGTGCCCTGATGTTGCCATTTCCCCAATGGCCAGTTGGGAGTCTGGGCCTGACCACTACTCTGGGTTCCAGTTCCGCATTTTACTCTCCCAGCCCTCCTTCCCTGGACTGCTTCCTGTTCTTCTGGTTCCGCCCTCCCTACCCCAGCCCAGTCTCAGGGTATACCAGCTCCAACTCCCTCCTCCTGTTTCCCAAGGAGTGACTTCAGCCTTTCCCACCAGCCCTTTCTGGCTTTTGTAGAACCCTGACCTGTCCCTTGCAGGTGAGCTTCTCTCTAATTAGCTGCCTCCAGCCTAAAGCGCCCCTGTTCACAACCTAATTAGCTGATTGGGCCCACCTTGTCTAATTCAACTCTTGCAGGGCTAATGTAGGGAGCACATTACATTACAGTAACAAAACAAAAAGCTGAACATTAACTTTGAATCAGTCTATTCTCATTCAAAAATGAACTAACACAACATGCTCTGATTTGAGAACTTGGCCCAACAAGTGCAAACACAGACACAGATAGCAACTGCAATACCTAGGGTTGCCAACTTGCTAATTGCAGAAAACTGAACACTCTTGCCCCACCCCTTCTTTGAGGCCCTGTCCCCTGTTCACTCCATGTCCCTTCCCTTGATCATTCGCTCTCCTCCACCCTCGCTCACTTTCACCAGGCTGGGGCAGGGGTTTGGGGTGCAGGCTCTGGGCCAGGGGGTGCAGAAATGAGAGGCTTGGGGTACAGGAAGGGGTTCCGGACATTTATTAACTACAGAACATTTTCAAGACTATGGAATAGAACAGGGGTCGGCAAAGTTTGGCTTGCGGCTCGCCAGGGTAAGCACCCTGGCGGGCCAATTACCTGCTGACGCAGCAGGTTCGGCCGATCGCGGCCCCCACTCGCCGTGGTTCGCTGTCCCGGGCCAATGAGGGCGGCGGGAAACGGCGCAGGCAGAGGGATGTGCTGGCCGCAGTTTCCCGCTGCCCCCATTGGCCCGGGATGGCAAATCGCGGCCAGTGGGGGTCTGGGGGTGGGGGGTAGCGTGTGGAGCCCCCCTGGACATCTCTCTGCCTAGGAGCTAGAGGGACATGCCGGCTGCTTCCTGGGAGCAGCGCAAAGCCGGGCATGGAGCCTGCCTGCCCTGCTGGTGCTGCAACCGATCACAGCCACCAGGGTCTCTTTTGTGGTGTAGATGTTCTGGCTCAGGCAACAGTCCAAACTCTGGCACCCTCCCATTTTACAGGATCCTAGATCCCAGGCAAACCAAGCCCCAGGCATCTACACTGCAATTAGACAGCCCCATTGCCTGAGTCAGGTGGCCTGGGCCAGCCATGTTGTCTAATTGCAGTGTAGACATAGCCTAAGGGGCTAATAGCCTTAACTGTGAATCTCATTATTCTGGTCCACTTCAGTCAGATACTTAATATTATTCTAACAGTGACTTCATATCAGCTTTGTATTCAGCAGGGAATCTGAAGTCACCCTAGTATTTGTACTTCAAGAAGAAAACTTTATAAAGTTTATTTTCTCTGACATTTAATACATGATGCATAATTCTTTCTCAGTTTTCACTACACTCATCTGCGTTTATTTAAAAAAACTATTTCTATCTTTAATTGCATTTTCAGCATTACATTTTTTCTCCCTACTTAAGCATCAAAGTTCTTAATGTTCTCTATACAGCTAATTTCCACCTACTTATTGGCATAAAGCAGTCTTAATACAACTGCACATTCAATATGCAAATTCAAAACCGCTTCAGTTCTTTAGGATACAGTTTCTATTTATTTTAGTTCCTTTTCATCAAGTGATTTTGTTTCTTTGACCATAAATGAAGGGACTTCTGGCAGATGAAATATACTTATATCCAAACTATAAATTCATACATATTTGCCAGGACACTAGATCTTTAATGGATGAAAAGGAAAAAAAGATTTTATATGTCTGATAAGCTGAAGTTGATAAGCGTTAGATGAAGAATAAATCTAACATCCTTTCAGGCCAGTTTTCTGTCTACTTCTTTAATATGGGAGATCTGCTTTTACCTTCTGCCACACTTTTTGGTATACTGCTCAACAAATTCTCTACTATTTGCATAACACTTCGCCTAATTAACCTTTTTCATTATGTTTCTTTATTGTGATGCTGCTTTTTGTATGTCATTTCCTAGTCTGGCATTTAAGATTATTTAAAGGGCTACTACACTACCCTGCTTTCCATCTTAAATTCAAATTGTGTCCCTTTAACCATCTTTACTTCGGTCCAGCTTTTACCAGCCGGTACACAAGACTTTGTTTCAGAGGTTATTTTTCAATTTTATCACTTGTCCAGCAATCATCCCATTTAGATCTTTCTGGATTTGAGAGTTTCCTTTGATGGTCCAGTTACATTACAGATTGCCTACATAATTTACAGGTGCTAAATATTTATAATTAAAGTGCTTTTCTTTTTCAGTACACTGTACAAACAGTGATGAATTAACTTACAGGCCTGTTATGTAGACCTTTCTGAGTCATCTCAGTAAATGATCACTTCTGTCACTTCTTTCTAGCCCAGAAATATCAGCCATTACATGACATCCTAATCCCAGTGTGACCTGGGTCCTAGTGGGGAGCCAGCTGTGATGCATCCGACGAAGTGGGCATTCACCCATGAAAGCTTATGCTCCAACACATCTGTTCGTCTTAAAGGTGCCACAGGACTCCGTTGCTTTTTACAGACACAGACTAACACGGCTACCCCTCTGATACTTGCAAAGAATGGTGCAGACAATCCACCAAAAGCTGGTGGATATTCCAATACTTTTATTTACCAAGCAAACATAAAATAGCTTCATTATTATCTTACTGTTTACTCAGAAGCCAAAACAGTTCCCCTAAAGTGATTCAGCCTCAGGCCTCCATCCAAGTACCTAAGTTAAATATGATTATATAACGAAAAAAGATTTTCAGAAACTAAGAAAAGGTTCTTCCAATCCCAAAGGATCAGACACATTACCTCCCAGGTTATTGAATATTCCAGATTTTACCCAAATACATGCGACAGCCAATCTTTTTAAACTAAACTAAAATTTATTAAAGAAACAGAAGAATGTATGGTTAAAAGATCAATATACATACAGACATGAGTTCAATTCTTAAGATTCAGATTCATAGCAGAGACGGTGAGTTTTGTAGTTGCAAAAACTTTTTAGAAATAGTTCAGAGATTATAGTCCAATGTCCAAATATTATATTCAGGGCAAACCAGCATAACTGGAACCTCAGTCTTGAGACTCAAACTTCCCCTGATGAAGCCTAAGCAGATCGGAGATGACAGAATAAAGACCCACAAATCTTTTGTACAATTTCATGTCCTTTTTGACAAGTTGGGAGTTTCTCTGCGAACAAAAGATAATTAGGATGACTTTGAAGGAGGTCCATCACTGGTACTTAGCTATAGAATTAACATAAGGCAATTTGCTTGTTCCTCCACCATTCACAGATTATTTGCATTACATTTCAAAGAGATGAATACAGAGATATCCCATATTTACAATTCTTTTAAGTGCTAGGATGTTCTTTTGATCTCTGAATTATCAGAATACAGCATAGACAGGGACTGTTGATTACATTGTGCAGGACTGGCTCCAGGCACCAGCTTGCCAAGCAGGTGCTTGGGGCGGCCACTCCGGAGGGGGGCGGCATGTCCAGCTATTCGGTGGCAATTTGACGGATGGTCCCTCACTCCCACTCGGAGCGAAGGACCTCCCGCCAAATTGCCGCCGCAGATTGTGATTGTGATCGCGGCTTTTTTTTTTTTTTTTGCATTGCTTGGGGCGGCAAAAACCCTGGAGCCGACCCTGCATTGTGGACCCTACTCAAATATATGTAAATACACAAAAACACAAACATCTCCCCAAGTCTTTTGAGGGTTATTTATTTTGCAGGATGTTTAACCCTTTCTAGCCATGTGTCACACCCAGCCATTCAAAAAAAAAATGGAGCTTCCAGTGCCTGGCCATTTGCAGGTGCACTAGATTGAGTTGGGGTAAGTGGGGTCCCCTTCCTTCTCTGTGTATCTGTATAGCTCTGAGGGGAGAGTTAACATCCAGAGCTGCATTCCTAATGGAGTATTCCAAATTGTGGCAATGGTCCGACCCCTCTTTACACTGACATTCAAATGGCAGAAGTGCATTCTACACCTTTTTAAAGATATAGCAAGAGCTGCTGCTCATATCACTCCAACATCTGCATAGGAATGATCCAGGCGTCAGTTACACTATAGAGAAAGAGCAACTCCAATAGAAACATTTTGTAAAAGCCAGGAATCCTCTGACTGACTGCTTGGTTGCTACAGATAGTATGCAAGTTTCCTGCCAGCCCCAGCACTCCACTGGCCAGCAGAATCATTTGGCTCACTATACATTAGTCTACTGAGTTAGACAAGTGACTTTTCCATAACAATACAGATAATTGAAAATACCATGGAAAAGAAAATTAAGACAGACATAAGGGCTCAATCATCTAGGTTGTACTCAGCATTCTTCCCCACATGCAGCCCTGCCCTTGTCAACATTTTAATTGTGATTGGTGTAAGCTATCAGAAATCACTAATGGAGAATTCTTCTTCTTCTTTAACAAGACATATTAGAGATGGTTCTCTGTTCTCCCTAACAATTCCATTCCACCGCAAGAATGTTTATCCTTATAGTGTTTTCCCATTTCTTAATGAAGGCAGTTGTTCTGTACCAAATACCATTTTTATAAGCTAATACAGGTAGACTTCCTGTTAGCCTCTTATCTGAAGCAATACATTTTTCTGCTATTGAAAGACCTCTGTGTAAAGTCTCTCTTTTTTTTTTTTTTTTTGCCTTGGGCAGTGTATTCTTTGATATGTAAACATTGTGAATAATGAAAAACTTGGGAGTTGTGTTTTATTAATCTGTTCAAAAGTTAATACTCCAGTTTTTCCTTTTAAAAAAATCCATTTCTGAATAAGTCACAGTAGGGTAAAACCTGTCTACAAAGCACAAGCTGAACAAGTAGACTATTCACTAGGGAGGGCAGCACACACTGGTCCTGTATGAATCTACAGCCATGTAGAACTCCTCCATGGCTCCCTCTTTCCACTGTAGAAATGAGCAATGAATTCATATAGTTACAGGTCCACTCAGCCCACCTGCCTCCTGCCCCAAACATACCTTCCACAGCAGTATGGAAAAGAGCTCCCATGGATCTGGGTTGTACCACACACAAGGAATATGAGCCACCTCTGTTGCCCTAGCATCCAGCCCTTTCATTGCAAATTAGAACAGGAAGAGTTCCATCATGGCAAAAGAACTCTGTTTCCACAGAAGAAAGAAATGGACTTGCTCCACAACATGTAAGAGACAACTCTTTCCCAGCTGGAAGGCTTCAGAAGGTATATTCAGGTTTGCATCCTTTGCCTAGTAAATCAAAGTTGTTTTATCTATTTAGAGGAAACAGGCAAGGTTGCCAACTCCGATCCTTTTTATTTACTCTGCAGTTTATACAGTTGCATCTAGATCAGTGCTTCTCAAAGCTGGTTCACCGCTTGTTCAAGGAAAGCCCCTGGTGGTCCGGGCCGGTTTGTTTACCTGCCGCATCCGTGGGTTTGGCCGATCGCGGCTCCCACTGGCCGTGGTTTACCGCTCCAAGCCAATGGGGGCTGCGGGAAGTGGCATGGGCTGAGGGATGTGCTGGCTGTGGCTTCCCACAGCCCCCATTCGCCTGGAGCGGTGGACTGGCTTTGAGAAGCACTGGTCTAGAAGAATTAGCACTTATAATGGGAAATTCATCAACTCAGCTGCTAGCCTTCTCCAAGATTTTAGCTCCAAATCCTTTAAGAGCTCTTTCTGCAATCTCCTCCACAGACCAACATGTAGAGTCTCCCATACCAGGCTTAAAAGGAAGCCTATATAGTTTTGTTATCACATGTTTCCTGTCAGTCACATGATTTAGGAGGACACCTAAGCAAAAGTGTGGGCGGAACCTAATCCCGCCATAAAGGTCGAGCTCACCTTGTAATAGATCATCAAGCAGTTTTACTTTGTTTTGTTTCTATTTATTAGTCAAATACATTAGATTGACTGACATAGTTAGTGAAACTTCAGTTCACAAGCTTTTTGTATGGAGAAGGGCAAATGTTTCTGAAAGGTGTAACATTTTTTAAATGCTAATTAATTGCTGGCAAATATTAACAGTAGCATGCCTGTGTGCTTACTAAGCACTCTAGGTTTTAGAAAAGAATTTGAACATTCAATACATATTTAGCTTAAGTGTGATTTCAAAACAAAATGACTTAAAGCACTATGGATCAAACTTCCTCTGACACCAAGATAGGAGTCTGGAAAACTCAAGGAAGGCAGTAAGATTAGGGAAGGTTTTATTTAATTAGGCCACCAATTTGAACATTAGTAACATTTTTGTTGCTAAAAATCTAGGCAGTCTCTTTGAGGAGACTGCAAATAGAGTAAATTGATAGTCCAGTTGGTGATTTGACTATTAGGAACTAGGTTGAGTTATGGAGCAAGTCCATCTCTTTCTTCTGTGGAAACGGAGGTCTCTTGCCATGATGGAACTCTTCCTGTTCTAATTTGCAATGAAAGGGCTGGATGCTAGGGTAACAGGTAACGGTGATTTCTTTCC
The DNA here is from genome assembly GCF_013100865.1 of Trachemys scripta elegans. Classification (NCBI taxonomy): domain Eukaryota; kingdom Metazoa; phylum Chordata; order Testudines; family Emydidae; genus Trachemys; species Trachemys scripta. The sequence goes on from NC_048310.1 coordinate 16,835,450, forward strand.
AGCATGGGCAGTAGCAGTTCAAGCAGTCTACACACTCATCCATCAACATGGATCAAATGTGAGGAACGGTGGCACCGCCTATGTTCGAGAGAGTAGTTTACTGTCCATGACCATTAAGTTACTAGTCTTTGAGGAGACTGCAAATAGAGTAAATTGTTAGTCCAGTTGATGATTTGGCTATTAGGAACTCGGTTGAGTCTATCAACTCAATTCATATATCTCCTCAAAGAATTTGTCACTATAGAACTATTCAAATATGGCCCATGACTAAAGGTGGATGTTTTTATTTACCACATACCTTAGCCTTCTACAAAGCTGTCTGCAGGAGTTTTGACCTTGCAGTCATCCTACAGTCAGTTTCCAAAACTAGTTCACTTTCTTTTCTTATTAAAATGCAAATCAGTTTCCTTTACAAAATAATGTACGGTAAGTCCCTAAAAACACAATAGCTAGCAAGATGGATGCAAATATAAAACAATCATATGCTAAAATCTAAATTCATAGACTTCTGTTAGGATTTATATACAGGCATAAACTATTAACATTACCCTGCCAAGAGCTGTTGCATAAATATCTCCTTGATAAATGACAGTTAATTAAAAAAAAAAAAAAAAAAAAAGCTGATCTTGCTACATGTCATTGACAAAGAAAATGAACTGGAAGCCAGGAATCACTTTAATGGGCAAAAATGGAATTGACAACTGTTAATTATTTATTGATTTGTGTTCAATTTAATGTATAAATTTATAAATACAATATGGACTACACAGTAAAGCCAATAGACAAGTTTGGTTTAGTTTTTAAGCCCTGAAATAACAATAGAGTAAGGAAAAAATAGATAACCATTCATACAGCCAGACTCCTTGGATACTCTCATTAATGTCAACAGAACTGCCCAAGAGTAAGGTACTGCTCAAGGTCAGTAAAGGGATCTGGCCCTCAGCATAGTGTCTGTATTGTGTACCCAGTCTCATCAATTCCTAAAATGGAATAGGGTTTAGTATACAATTGCTATATATTAACTTGCTTATGCCTGGATAGGTACAGCCTTTGGAAGGGGACAAAGCTAAATGCACCAGAAAGCATTACACCTTAGGGGCTTAAGCATACTTGTCTGTGCATGAAACAGAGAAGAACCGTGATCCTGGCTACTTCCCACCTCATTTGGAGGGCTCTCTTTCCCAACAGGGCATGGCCTGAGCACAGAAGGGTGCTGTATCTGCTGTTGTGGCAAGCTCCACAAATCCTGCCTGAAGATTATTATAGAGAGAAGGCTTCTTGCACCTTTGTCCCCCTTCCTGTACACTAGTCAGCCACATTCTCATCCAACATGATCTCATACAGATTTTGTCCTGTTCACATAGCCTGAATAGAAATAACTTCCAGGTTTGAGATTTTGGGTTTTTTTTTAATTGCTCCGTTTGCTTTTCCAACATTCATACTATAACGAAAATAAAATCTAGTCACATAGATACAGATATACAGAGAAAATAGGAGTATCAAATCATCATCTGTTTCCCATAGCTGAGTGTTGAAGTTCAGCTACAGAAGGGGACCATAGTTGATTGACTGATGGTAAGTTGGGCAATTCAAGTCCTACACAGCGACCTACAATTAAACACATCTGCTGTACGTATTTATGTTGTCTACAGAGCAAAAACCTTAAAGTAATTGTTAAATTCACTGCAGGTGCACTATGCCATCTTCAATTGAGTTATATCAGGGATGAACCTGGAATGATATATGCAAACAGAGTGATGTAACAAAAGAGAAAGGAAGAGTTAGTCTCCAACACATTTTGCTTCATCAGGATTTTAGTCTGACTCAGTGCCATCTTCTGCATCCAGGTGGTCAGCAAGGGGTTTCAGAAATGGAAAGAACTGTATCCATTATGGACACATTCAAAGTTATAACCAGGAAAATTAGATATTTAGTCATCCAGGTTGACTAAACTGAATTTAGATTTGACTAATTTCAAATAAAAATAAAAAGTCTCAAATCAGTTAAGTCTTAATAAGGCCAGATAAGATGAGTTGTAAGTAACAAAATAAAAATGACAGAAGCAGAAAATTAACAGTTAAGTCATTAATATCTTAAGGATCTCGATAATTGCATGAGATGGACAAGTTGTTTGAGGCTGATAAACTAGTAGGCTTCCCAAAGGTAGTAAAAACAAATAAGTTATTGTAAAGCAATTAAAATTGTTGTTCCCAGCTGAATTATAGTAAATATCCTTGATTTCAGAGCAGGATCAACAGATTCTAATGCGGAGTCTTTTCTTTCCTAAAAGGGTTTCTGTAAAAAGTGATATCACTCTCTCCTATATTATGACCAGGTCATTATATTCCTGATCTAACCAAGAGGGGAATAGAAAATAAAGGAAGTAAAGAGGAAGAAAAAAGAAGTCTAAGGGAGAAAAGAGGGAGTTTAAGGATATCTGAGCTGCTGAAGAGTGGGAATCTTAGTTCAATAACAGCAGGGCACAGGTAAATGAAATTGAGGGGAGTGGGAGGGAGAGATGAGGGTTTTTCCTGGAGGTTTATGTGATGCTAAGTCCTCAGGATTCACCTACCTGCTATATACATATTCAAAGAGAAACATCAGATAACATCTGCTGAATTGCCAAAACCTGATATGTCAGTTGGTGCCCATGTTGATAATACTAGATGCTCATTGCTGACTATTCCCACCATGGGTGAAATCCCGGGTCCACTGAAGTCTATGGCAAAGTTTCCAATAACTTCAATGGGGTTAGGATTTCACATCTGCTATTTTTCAATAGGTGTGTAAAAACAGTAGGGCAAAAGAAATAGACATTTGTGAGACTATTCGATTCATTTCTGCTAGTAATGATCACAGACCCATTCTGCAAGTATTTGCCCTGTAGTTAAAGAAAGCAAATGGTGACTTCCCATACCCCCAACAGCCTTATTGCTAATCCCATTGGACAATATTTTTTCTTCCTCTCCCCTCACCACTAAATCGGTAATTTAAACTATTTTCTTCAAATTCTTCAGCAGATTTCAGAAAGAACAAACTTTCTCCTCATTTGTTGCTACTCATTTCTTATTCTTATTCTTCAGCTTCTGAGTTTGGCAGGCTTTTAAAAAGCTCAGCTTGCTTGTCAAGAGCATTCCCTCCGTTCTAATGATCGGATTATCTAACCATTTTTGTTACCCATCTCCAACACATTACTGAAGGCTGTTTAAAATCATCCCTTATCTTGCCATGACATTGCTCTACTGAGCCCTCTATTTCTTACCTCAAGATATAGCTATTGATGTTCTCTATGAACTGAACTCTCAAATTTCACAAATTAAAAGAAATATGTAATACAAAATTCTACAGAAAGCAATCTTCTGTATTAACATGTTACCACTTTGCTTTCCCAACTCTGCTAATTTATTTACCATCAATAATAAAAAGAAATCTCAAATTAGAGAGTTAACCCTATTTTCCTCCCCATTGCCTATCTGATCTTTTAATCTAGTGCAGGTGATATCCTGTTTCTGCCCTCTATGACTCTTAAGATAGAGGTTTGAAATTGCAAAGCTCTAACATCTTCGGTTATGCTTCATGCTCTGTAGAATACTTGGGCTAAACACATTGATGTGCTGTCTAGATCTGCTATTCCAAATATATTTTCCACACAGATCCTTGTTTATTTGGCGTCAGATTTGCCTTTAGATCTTGTGCAGCATGTGGTGTGAAGGAGCTATGGGCACTAGGAAATTTCTCTTTCCCATCCCTGCCCTGCACAAGAATCAGACAATTATAGTCCCTGTTCTTGGGGACTGCTCTCATGGGATGCATATTGTCCCAAAGGGAATGGTGAGGTATCCACCCACAGAGCAGGCCACTTATACTGTACCATTCCATAGTCTGATACTATATAAAAATCTGGCACCATGCATAGTCCTACTTCTTACTTTAGTCTAATTGTTATAAAAAGTTTTAGATTTTACTGTAAGGGCTTTTGAATGGTTTTGCAGAACTGTTAGAGTGTTGAAGAGTGGCTATATTCTGCAACCTCTCCATTGTTGCCTCTTTCTTTGTACAGAGAGGCAGGCAGTGTAAAAGCTCAGTAACTGTATATGACATCAGGTTCATGAGAGATCCCTGGGGGATGACGTGAGCTTATCTCTGAGTTTCCTGAATCAGTCAGGGAAAGAATTTTAAAGTTAGGAAGTGAGGATTGAAATCACTGGTATGGAAATCTGGTCTATTCAAAAGGTAAACAAGGGAACAGAAGAAAGGAGTCATATGACCAAAAAGTTTTCTTGCTGCTTAATGTAAGATGGTGATACAAATGATCCAAACACCCCTTGGGGTATCTGCTTGTTAATCCAGCTTCTCAAAATCTTTGAGAGAGTTTTGGAGGCAAGGTAGAGGATCAACAAAAGTTTTAGGAAGCGAAGTTTTATAGATACAATATTTGCAGTGAGACAGAAGTTTTAAAGAATGACAAATGGAGGGCATAGCTGCTATGTGGCATTTATTGATCTTGAGAAAGCATATGAGTTAGTTTTGTGGAACCTGGTGTTTGGAGTGTTGAGATGGGAGGGGGTCTTCAAAAAGTAGAGATGATAGAGTAGTTGTATCAAGAATCAAGAGCTAAGGTGGTAGTAAAACATAGAATTTCAGAGAGTTTGGAAGTAATCATGGGATTGAGAAAGGCAATGTTCTGAGTCCACTTCTCTTTTCATCCTAGTCATGGAATTAATTAGTAAGAGAACCAAGCCTGTGGAGAAAGAAAACTAATGTATGCTGATGATCTGGCCCTTTTGGTTGACAGCAATGAGGAATTGGTAAATATATCAGAGTGGGCAACTGTGTTTGAAGAACATAGTTTGAAGGTAAATGCCCTCCCTCCCCCAGAAGTTATGTAAGTAGGGAGCATGGAAGAAGAGATGTTCACTGAAGATTCAGGAGACATGTATAAAGGCAAGATGGTGATCAGGGGACAGAGGGAGGTTCCCAGAATTCCAAAAGAGGTAAACAACTCCTGAAATACTTTTCTTCAATGAGCGGTGGCAAGAACTGGTCTCTATCAGTTCTCTGAGGAGGGTTAATATTTGTCTGTATATTTCCATCCCTCTGCTACTGAATGCAAACAAAGATAAGCAGGGGATCTATTGGAAGTACCTGGCTTGTAATTCAATATCTGTACTACTTTGCAAGAGTAAGCGTCTCCAGCCTCCTAAATACATAGTGTAGTACATAGATGCTTACTGGTTGTATCTGAGCCCTAGTTCTGTGTAATAGCAACTCACATTGTGGGGAAATAGATTGCACCATTCAACAGGGGAGAGCAGACTGCTCTCTTCCTGACTCATGGATATTTACTTAAATTGTAAGTTCTGTGGGAGTCACACTTGAAGTCATAGGAGCAATGAAAAAGGTACGTCTGCTATCAACATCTAATAATTATGCATGATCTAAGCAGAAAAGTCCATATCAGGTGGCTCAGGGAAGGATTATGCCCTTGAGGCACCATAGTGTTCAGCTTGACATGATTTCTGTAACAAAACCACATTTTCTCCAAGCTTTCCTAACATTTCTGTCATTTATATTTTGGCAGAAATGCCTGGCAACATTTTGGCATAATGCAAGAAGAATTTCAGAAATGAGCCACCTATTTTGAATAATAATGTTCTTACTTCTTTCTTCAGTATAGCATGGGCATATCAGGTCCCAGAGTCCATCAGATCACATAGTGAAACTAGGGAAACCTAGGTACTGCAGAGACAGATATAGGTTGCAATATATTCTAAAATATAGGGAATGCGATTTGTTCCTATAGAGGGATGTAACAGGGTACCTTACCGCTCTTCTGTCTCCTAATGACCCATCTGGGAATTAGCTCACCACATGGTCCAAAGCCCCTTCCCACAGTTGCTTAGCTTATTATCCCATGTACTCTGTCCACAGCCCTTCTCACGGTCCTGAAGCTGTAGCACTTTCCTCTTCATAGCTTAGCCTTTCAGCCAAGTCATATTGGAGTCCCCCCCTTTCCAGGATAGTATCAAAGTCTCCTTCTAAACTGTCCAGGCAGTCCCTAAATGGGCTGCCCCTAGAATGCCACTCCTGGAGTGGTTTGTAGGGAAATCCAGGCCCACCCGCTACACTAAGATACTAGGACTCACAACCCTGTAGCTTAGGGCTGTATTCTTCCAGCCCTTTCTGCTCCTTCCCTAAGCTGCTTCCTACACTACCTATTACAACCTCATGCTTGTGCGTGCATGCGCACGCTCTCTCTTATCACCCTTTGTTTCAGGGAGTGTAACTACAGAATTCCTCAGTACAGACCTTTCCCTTGTTTATGGGTAGCTCCTTGGCTTTATGGAAGCCCCGTCTGTTTCTGCCCAGGTGAGCTCCATCCCCAATTAAGCCTCAAGGTGTCCCAGCTCCCTCCCAGGTGCAGCCTATGGCTAATTGGCCTCTTTTGCCTATATTAACCCCTCCAGGGGTAATGTGGGGGTGAATGCCCCATCATAAGATGATAATGGGAAAATTAGGGTGAGGAAGGGAAGTAAGAGCTAGTATTAAGGGAAGATAGAAAGGACCATTTTAGATGACTGTAAGAAGTGAGGGTAGAAAGAAGGAAGGAAGTTATAACTATATTGGCAGAGGGGTTGAAGGGCATAAATAGTATATAGTCCGCTACTAGCCTGTTTGAGATTTAGAATTATTATGTATTATTTGTTTTGCAGTAGTACCTAGCATCCACTGTCATAGACTAGGATCCATGGTGCTAGGTACTGTAAAAACACAGAACAGAAAGAGGATCCCTGGTCCCCAGAGCTTACAATCTAAGTAAATGGCCGTGAGTCACCCTTGAACTCAAAGGAGCAATGAAAATGTCAAGTCTGCTATCAACAGCATTACAGCTAATACATATGCATAAGGTAATAAGCAGCAGAGTTCAAACAATGCATGCACTACATTAGATATGAATCCTCTAAGGATCAGATAGGTATGCTCTGAGATAAAATTTACTCTGGCCTCTTTAGCATTCATTTTTTGTTTGAATAATTATACAGATGTAAATCAGAAAATGTTGACTGCACATAGAATCCACAAACAAACATAAGTGCATTTTCAAGAGAGGTTTCAATTTCCCTTCTTCTCATTCTAATTGATTACATAGAAGGAGCACAATTTGAGGCATATAAAAGACAAGAAAATTAAGTATAGGCACAATCTGTACCAAATGTTTCCTTTTTCATTAAAGGAATCAAATATTGTCAATGCCCTTTGTAGTTTTAATTCAGTGTGTTAGTCTAGTGCTTAGCTGAGAAAAGTATGCAAATGACAGATTTCTTTATAAGTCCAATACTAAATAAATATAAAACTGTTACAGTATCATCACAATTAGATTCTGCTGCAAGGGTCTAATGGATTAAGCCATAAATACTATAGATTTCCTCTTTCCCTACCTAGAGATACTCAATAGAGAACAGTCATTAGACACAGGATGCTTCCTGCAGAATTACTTTGTTTTCATACTGTATATACTGTAGACTAAATATGGTAATTTTTCTCCCAAGTATCAAAGCATAGTGTATAGGGCGCAGAAACATTTTTTTCATCTGTCTTATAATTATGTATGTATTTATTTTTATCGTTGTGATTTTATCTGTATGTATATGTAAGCAAGGGTCTGAATGAGCTCTCCCCTGCCATCTATTGATGACCTGGAGAAAGAGGCCTCAGGAGCAGACTATATTTTCATAGACCAGGGATCGGCAACCTGAGGCACGCAGCTTGCCAGGGTAAGCGCCCTGGCGGGCCGGGCTGGTTTGTTTACCTGCTGCGTCCGTAGGTTCAGCCGATCGTGGCTCCCAAAGGCCGCGGTTCACCGCTCCAGGCCAAAAGGGGCGGCGGGAAGCGGCACGGGCCGAGGGATGGTGCTGGCCTCTGCTTCCCGCCGCCCCCATTGGCCTGGAGTAGTGAACCGTGGCCATTGGGAGCCGCAATCAGCCGAACCTGCGGACGCGGCAGGTAAACAAACCAGCCCGGCCCGCCAGGGTGCTTACCCTGGCGAGCTGCGTGCCAAAGGCTGCCGATCCCTGTCATAGACACACCGGTTTGGCCTAGGTGATCAGCAGACAGACCTGTTTTGTCAAAGTGATCAATTTTTGCTGTTTTGGGTTAAAATTCACTTTAGTCTTGAATACAGGGGTAATGAAACGTGGTTATCATTATTGTATGAATAAAGGGCAGCAGAACTGTGCTTAACATGTACTGAGAGAAGGGGATTACCAAACTTGGACCTCACTCACCAAAAAGTGGGTAGTAATGCCAAATCCAAGCAAAAGTCAGAAGTGTTGGGAATGGGTGCTTCTTCCTGCAGAAGGTATGGATTTTGTTTAAAGAGTCCTAAATAGCAGTTGGCACTCCATCTTCAGCGATTAAAGAGAGAGCGGATCACATTCAATGTAGAGTCCTTGCTTCTGCTCAGTGATCCCTAAAACTGAGATCACTGATATACTGGCCTACGGTACTAAACCATTCACCTGGTGTGGGGATAGTGCTGCCGTGAAAGAGGATGCAGCAGTAGTGAAGTTCCCCACCAGCAAGTGAAATTGCTAAGAGCTGAAACCACTAAGAAGTGGCCTAAATGGTGGAACCTCAGAAAATGGCAACATAACTCGAGGTAGAGGTGGCAGCAAAAAGTAGCAAAGGTGGCCATGGCAGCAGTGAACTGTAGCAGAGATGAGCAGCAGCAAAGGCAGCAGCAAGAGGCAGCAGTGACTGTGGCCAGGGTTCTGTAGAGACTGAGTGAGGCTTTTACTTTATTTTACAACTTCGTTCTCTGTTTTGCTTGCCAGAAAGTTTTGCTTCCTTATGTTCTTTGTTGATAGAAAAGATTTGAGAAAATTATCAAACCCAAGAGCTAGTATTACTTAAAATATAGTAACCTCCTTTGTCCTCTTTCCAAGGCAGAGAAGGAAGAATGTCTCTTCTTATCTCTAGATTTCTTGTGGACTTAGGTGTGTTGCATTTCAACAAATATTCTCAAACAGGCAGCAATACTCCCAAACAGGAAAACGAATTTTGCAGTAGAACCAAGGGTTGTACTTGACAATGTCACGGTCAGCTCCATAGTTAAAAGTTGAACATTGATGCATATACCAGACAGTTAACTAAAACCAGGATGTTAAAGGCAGAACTTCCAAGTTATGACCTTCAAATGAACAATGGTAGCAAATCTCCCATTTGTTTAAGGACATGGTGTAAACCAGAACTCTCTTGCAGCGCTGTAAGTACTCCACCTCTCCAAGGGGAGTAGCTTGCAGTGCTGCGAGTGAGCGTGCAGCGCTGCAGGCACTGATTACACTGGCGCTTTACAGCACCACACTCGCTGCACTTGGGGCGGGGGGGTTCACACCCCTGAGTGCAGCAAGTTGCAGTGCTGTACAGCGCCAGTGTAGCCAAGGCCTATGTAGTATGTTCTGCACTGCAACTGGTTCAGCCCTAGACCCATGCAACATATGGCTATGTGCTGCTCCTCAGGACAGGGGCAACTGGTTCACAACTTTGGACCCCCCAGACTCCCAACAGAAAGAGGCCTGCAAGGAGTGAGAAGAACTGACAGGAGCTGAGAGGAGATCTCCAGTCTGGAAGGTGTGTGTGTGTGTGTGTATGGAAGGAGAGGAGTGAAGCTGATACCATTTTGACAGCACAGCAAAGGGAAGGATGAAACAGAGCTGGCCTTCAGCTACTGAGTTCTTTCTATTGGCTCCTGCTCCCTGTCCTCTTGCAAAAATGGTATTGGCTCTGCCCAGCAGCATGCCCAGTTGCACTAATCCATACAGTGTGAATACATGATTAAAACAGGCTTTATATTTAAGAACCATCATCAGTCAATTATGGTGTGACACAACAAAGTACAGGTGTTCCACATTAGTCATTTATCACACATTTCCATGGCATGAGTCACACATTGGTAGGTTTGAGGGTTGAGAAGTATAGTTTAAATATAACTATACAATTTACACTATCACTTTCCCTTGCTGTCAACTTCAAACCCCCCAAAAAACGGGGCCTCCCAACGTAGGGTGGCCTGACCTAACTTCCACTATTGGAAGGACAATATTACCAAGCAATACTGACAAGAGCTGCCTCAAATGAGGCTGAAACATAGTTCCAAAATAACAAGGAGAGATGAGAAATCCGGTCAATAAGATTAACAGGTAATGAGATCATTTAGCACAAACAAGTTCTCCCATTGGCAGCCAGAGCTTGCTTTTGGTACTCCCACAAGTCACCTTCACTGTAGTTAGATGCCCAAAGCTGAATGAATAAGGCAAATTGGATCCTTTGATATTTGGATTGCCAGTACCCAATTCTCTTTATAGTTAAAATCAGACTAACTTGCAATTGATAGAAAAAGTGGATTATAAAAATGAACCAAGAATGCATTTTAATTTTTATATTAAACTTATACGATATAGATATGGATTAAAATGCATAGCTCCTACTGAATTGGGTATCGAATAACATGCATAGTTTACAAATATATTTGTATATACACACATATCCTCAGAGTCATAATGCACAAGAGTGACAGAGTCCTCATATTATGGCTCATAGTACGTAAATACACTATAATCAAAAACTAAAGGTGAAAATATTAAGTTGACAATCGACCTGTGGATGAAATCTTCAGAGCTTTTCCTGATCTCAAGGCAATAAATCATTCCCAAAACATCAATTTTAATACTGTAATTACATGTTTTTGATATATAAAGGGAACTTTCCTATGATTTTCTGCACATATCTGCAAATTTCACACCTCATCTTTAAAGGCAGTTATTGTCATTCACGTATAATATATATTATATGCCTACTAAATTAAAACACAGTTGTAGTTTAATTCTAGCAGTGATGAATTGCTAGAGTGAATTCATGCAAACAGGGAAATTGAAATTAAATTTATCACACTAAAGAAAACCACTTCCTACCCATGTAAATTAGTAGCTTTTCTGCTAAAATCAATTTGTTTTGGTAAATTATGCAAAAATTCTCAAAGGGTTAGGTAGGTAATTTATTATACTTTTGGATGTTTCATAATGTTAGAAAATGAAATTTATTCACACAATATTAGATGAGTGCTTTAGTGACAATTTATTACAATTAATCTAAATTGTCTATGCTGACAGAACTCCCACCATATGTAGAACATAATCTCTATGTGAGGTGCCCAGTAACAAACTGTACACAAATGTTCTTCCTGTGAGTATAACAAATCAATTACTTCAGCAGTCTAGGGCTATTCAATTATTTCAATAATACATAATGAAGGTCAGTATTTTCAGGAAAAAAAACCCAGGACAACTTCTGTTTACATTGTTAGGAGAGCTGACGAGGTGCCTGTTTGAAGTTACTCACACATATCTTATTCAGCACCTTCAGGGCCCTGATCCACAGACCATTGAAATCAGCAGGAATCTTTCCATTGACTTCAACAGGACTTGGATTAAGTTCCTGCAGTTCTGCTGTGGTATCATTCTGCAATTATGCCCTCCGGAAATGGGAAAATCTCAAAGTACAGAAACAGGTATCCATTAGTTTACCCTGAAAATCCAGATGGTACTTTCTTTGGAGTATTTCCAATATTTCCTAGTTTCAGCATGGCTAGAAAAATATTGCAAGAGCAGCCCTTTCTGCAATAACTATTCCAGAATAACTCGATATCTGGACATTCTATTCCAGAAAAGTGACTTTATTTTGGAACAGCTACTCCACTCACAAAAGTTTCATTCCAGAATAGAGAATGTCTGCATAGGGGTATTATTCCAGAAGAGCTAAAATAGACTGGAATAATTAATAACCATACCAGTCAATTTCTCCTATTTAGACCAGGACCTAGAATAATACTTTTTTTTTGCTGTTCAAATGTACCTGACCCTCTTTGCAAAATGTTCAAGAGCAGATTATGAAATTTCTGAACTTCTTCATTCTTCAGAAATCATTGATATACCTTGACATTATTATTTTGCCCTATAAAATAGCTCACACTTTCTGACAAATATTTGAAATTCCAGGTTTGAAAATCACACTGGGTTGTTTACTGACATAAGTCACATGACATAGCTGTTGTTCCTTACTTCAACTTTTATATAACCAACCAACAGCATCAATGTTGAACATCACAGCCAAAACCTCAGACTGTTCATGGACTTGAGTTAATCAAAAGTATTTGTGCCAGAATAGTTTGACCACTTGAGTGTTCACAGAAAAGAAATGTGAAATATTTGCGATCAAAGTGAAATCAGAATTATTGCTTCTGATTTAATCTGAATGAATATTTACACACATTCATTTCACTCTTTGCAAAATATACGAATCAGGATTTAGAATGGTCTTTCTAAGGCATTTTATTCGTACATGGTGCTTCCAAAAGGGACAAAAGTATGGGAATTTTATCTCTAAGTATAAGAAGATAGAAAAATACACACCCTTCCAACAGAAGTGGCACTTGCTGCATTTCTGTTTGACTTTATTTTCTGGGGAAAAATGAACTAGGGAGATCAAGGGTATGTATTTAATAAGTGTGTTTAAAGTTGTGGTTCCCAGGTGTGACTTTATCCAGGGTACAATCTAGAGTGATAAACAGCTATGTTCCCTCAAGATTTCCAGCCTCTATACCCTTTATACTGGTTGCTGTGAGAGCTCTGACTGCTGGCTCACACACAGCCTCCAGCACATAAATCACTCCCAGTTATACTGCAAGAGTGTTACAATCAGCCACCCTTAAATTACACTGCAGAGTAACACCAGCAAATTCCCAGTTCCAGCCTTTCCCCAAGAAATGTGTGTCTTGTACTACCAAGCACTGTCCTGGACAATACAAGTTAATATAAAGTCTGCCATTTTATTAATAGAAAATAATATGCAAAAATACTTTATCCAAAATGAAGTTTCCCAAACACTTCAATCCAAAAACACTGGTCTAGATAAAATAATAAAACACTTCTTAACTACAGAAAGACAGATTTTAAGTAATTGCATTAATGATGCATAAAAGTCCAAATTGGTTACAAGAAAATAAAAGTAAATCACAACTAATGCCTAACTTAGCAAGCTAGAGTAAATTCAAGGCAAAGGTCTCTCACCATATGTTTCAGCAGTCTTACTAGTTAAATCTTTCACTCAGGATCCCTCCCCCACTCCAAAGCTGTTTCCTTTGTTCTTCACATGTTGTGGTTGCCAGGGGTAGAAAGAAAGGAGGAATATTTTTGGGGGTCTTTTCTCTCCTTGTATAATCCTTTCTTTTCTTTGAGAATCATCTCCAGCTGAGGTTCGGGAGACATAAAATCTATGTGGACGGGAACTCCAAGCTGTTTCTTTGTCAAGATGTAGACTTTTGCCCTCCACATCCTTTTTCCTGCCAAAGAATGGCCACTTAAACAGGTGATAATCCATTTGATTTTTTTGACACCTGGCTGAGACGTTGGGTAACCTTTTGTCTCTTGGGAACTGATTTATGACTCTCCCCCGGACTCAGAACTTGCCTTTAGTAATATCATTCAGTAGAATCCTATAACTTTATATACAGTGTTGTGACACACATTTTTCCAGGACAATAATGATCAGTAAATTATGAGTTTTCAAATAATACCTCACAAGGCATACTTTGTATGAAATTTATCATAGTCTTGTAAAAGGGGTGAACATAGGAGTACAGTCTACCACACAATGTTTCTTGCATTTTGGAAATTCTTCCCCCCCCCCCCCCCCCCGCCCTGAACTCATGGACACCTCCACTTTCTCTGACTGCTCTCCCTCCCTCTTAGCATACTTTCATTAGAAAAAACTGACCTTTTCATTTCATAAACTAGTCCACTCATGTCTTAGTAGGCCTAACTAACTTACTGATCTCATCCTTTCTGTTTTAAAGCCATGACATATTGTTCTTTGAATATTTAATAAACATTTTAAACAATTTAGGCCATGTGTACACTATAGGTGCTACAGTGGCAAAGTTGCAGCACTTCAGATATGCTAGTGTACCACCATATTTTGCTACTTTGATAGAAGAGGGTTTTTTTCCATTGATGTAGGTAATCCATCTCCCTGACGGGTGGCAGTTAGGTAGTTGAAATAGTAGATGAAATAATTCTTCCATCTACCTAGCCACCTCTACACTGTGGGTTAGGTGTTTACTACTGCGCTTGGGGAAGGGAAGTAGAAATTTTGCTTCCTTAAATGATGTAGGTCAAGCTAATTTTTAGGTGTAAACAAGGGCTTTTTGCGATATGCTTGACTCATTTCATATTTCTTTATTTAGTGGCTTAAAATCCATTGGATGCAGTAATCCATTCTAAATATAAAACTAACAACAACAAACAAACCCTATGTTAAAAGAAAGTTATTTATGTTGCAAAGTCAAACATTCAGAAAAGAAGAAATGGCACAGATGTGTGGTTGTCTGTAAAACCTTAACTCTCTTCTGTGTACAGCCTGTGCAATGAATAAGACATGTTGGATCCAAGGGCTGGTCAGGAGGATCCCAACCCATCCTAGCTCTGGCTCTTTCCTTCTCCCCTAGAGGGAAGGATGATACCTCAAGTGGTTCTCTCAGAAGTTGGGGATGGGACTCAAGGGACATATGCTGACTATGGTTGGGTTGGTAGACCCAGAACTTCAAAGAAACTGTGCCTTCCCAAATCCACGGAATGGAAATCCTTAAGGAAAGCAGGCATAGTGTACAGATGTTTTCTCTTAGAGGATTTAAGGAGGCTGTCCAGCCATTGATTACTACTTTTATTGTGCTGGAGGGAACAGAATTGCAGGGTCTGAGCCTGAGGTAATCATGGTTAGTACCAGGGAACTGCAATGTAGGACCCAGTCTGAGAACATGAGAATCACATGGAACTACCCCGAGGCATAGGTGATGGCTAGAGACCTGGGACCTGTGAGGGGCTGTACTCAGAGAGACCAAGAGGGTCAGAAGGGCAGTTTGCCCAGTAATTATGACACCAGGCATCCCCAGTTCAATGTGTGTGCTACTATTACTATTGCTTGGCCTGGTTCTTTAGAATGTTCCTGTGCAGTTACTTTAGCATGTTGCCAAAAATTTGCTGAGAATGCAAACGGAAGAAATTGACAGATTTTAAGACTTTATAATTCGGCTAAACCAGAGTGAAATGTCATGGGACAAAAAAAAAAAAAAAAAAAAAAAAAAAAGCAGATCTCTAGAAAGAGAACTTTCACCCTACCAGGTTTCAAAGACCTGCTGCAAATGATGGATGTGTTAGAGTTTCTTAAGTAGCAAGTCATAAGACATTTTTATAACAGAAAGTATTAGGCAAACTTGATGAAGGGGTCACTACTAAATCCCTCTACTATATAAGCATTTTTAAAGAAATATTATAAGAATACTTTTTTCTTAAAATAAACAAAATAAACTCATTGTATCTTTAAACTGTTGGATCTAATCTGTTTTAAGTATCCACCATAATTTTGGTTTTGTTATCGATTGAAGTATTATGTGTTTTTGGAAACATTAAATTACATTTTACAAAGGTGTTTAGAAACAATGTTCAACTTAAATGTATGATAACCAACAGCACATTTACATTTTACTTTTTAATACAAAGTTACTTTATTTTCAGTGACTCAGGTCTGGGCATATTGTTTCTACCCTACTTCAAAAGTAAATGAAATATAATAGCTTCATTTGACCATTAACTCTGCTAACTAAATATGAATTACTATGTCAACAGACTACAAAAAGTTCCAAACTTCAGCAGATAATGTAATATATTACTGGGTATGAAAATGTGATGAGCCTGTAAATGACCACATTAAATTGGCCTTTGAATATTGCACATTTCTTCACCTCCTAATTTACAAGAGCATTCCTAAACCCTGAGCTGCAGGGGTTTAGAAATGTGGAGACTGTGAAAGATCTGAATTTTGCAACTGCATTTTCTCTATGAGTAGGACTTAATAAATGGACATTTCCCCCTCTGCCCCTGAATATTCGGGTGATATTTTTCTTAGTGATTAGAGTGTGAGGTCTAGAGGGTTTTTTTCCGGGTTCTCTCTCACAAGAATCCTTCAGATACATTAGCAGAGAGTAAAAGTGTAGATTACATGGAAGAAGTAGGAAGCATCTTTCTAACCAACATCAATAATTACAGCATTGTGTAACACAATTACAAAGAAGGTGATTTATACCACTTACATTACAAATTCCCACCCTACTACAAACCCGAACTTCCCAAATATAAGAGGCACACCTATGAGAGCTTTATAGCACTTAAGATCCAAGAACTCAAAATTGATGCCAGCAATTAAGCTTGGTGTACTTTTCAAGTAAGCACTCTAATTCAGCCTTGGTACAATTTCAAACTACATCTATTAACAGCAGTGATTTGCTCAAATGTGAGATGTCAATGGGAATCTTTCCCTCAATTCCAGTGGGCTTTGGTCAGCCACATTTTCCTTAAAGTGTTTTGCAAACTTTTTGTTTTATCTAGATATTCACACACTTTATCAGGCTTCTGATCTAGGTGTTTATTTAAAGTTCAGAGTTGGATGGATTGCATAGGGAAAATCATATGATAGCACTTGCCTGATATTTCTTCTTTGTTCCTGATTGGCTGAGTTTATTCAGGCCAGCTCAAACAAATAAACAACAAAACAAAACAAAACAAAAAATCAATTGAGTTTGTAAAAGGAGTGTTTTGAGTTTCTCTCTAAAATCTAAATGGAAATGTCAGAACTTTTGTCCTTCTGAGTCCCAGTGCTGGTTTAACTCCACCACATAGTGGTTTGAGTACATTAAAGGGAAGTGCCACACAATTCTAGTCCAATATAAGAAGGGAAATTTGTTTCCCTGAAGTCAAAACTCTGCTGTTGTACTAAAACCAAGGCCCAGTTCCACTTTGAGTCCCAGTAATGCAGTTCAAAAGGACACACAGTCATGTAAGCAAGAACTTGCCTATGGATTCATATTGAGATTTGACCATGGGGGGAAAATGTCTTCATTGGAATGTGAACCCTTGTGCTGTTTCAGGGCCTGAGAACTGCCTGTCACATACATTTGCAAACTCTTTTTGAACACAGCTTGAAACAGCTTGCAAACCTTTCTACGAGCATCCCTGGGGGAATTTGCATCAAGGCCATATTGAAAATTAACTTTAAGATGCAGGAAAGTCTCCAGCTTCTCAGGAAGCAATATGGAGACATAATGCTAGAACATCTCCTGCCGCATTAAAAATCCTCTCTGGATGAACAGAAATTGGAGGGCATTTGGTTAAACATGTATAACCAGAGAATTCACTCAATTTAATAAAATGACTAGAAATGGCCTGTCATGGTAACATCCTGTAAAATAGAGAGATCTAATGATTATATTACTGAATAGGATTTTTTCTTAACAAAAGCTCACTGTTGTCATGATTATTGTTTTGTCTGTCATATTTATGTGGCTAGGATTTTGAAAGCCAGATTAAACTTCTTTAAATATATAGATTTTTTTTTTTTTTAAAGAGAGGGAATTTTTCTAAGGAAGTACATAGCAAGCTTAACTAGAGCTGGACAACAGGAGTTGATTCTTCAGCCAGGGTCCACATAAAGCATCTCCTATGCACAGGGCTGGATTAATGCAGGGGCTGTTGGAACTGGAGCCCAGGGCCTCGGGCTAAGGGGTGCCCCGCAAAAATAAATCCATAATTATATACAATTCAGTGGTCACCAACCCATCAATCACAATCGACTGGTCGATCCTGGAGCTTCTACCAGTCGATCACAATCTCCGGGCCACTAAAAGTCCATTGGTGCAGCAGGGCTCAGGCAAGCTGCCTGCATTTCATGGCACCATGCTGCTCCCAGAAGCAGCCAGCTGCTGGCATGTCTCTGCAGCCCCTGGAGGGAGGCGGCTCCGTGCGCTGCCCCCACCCCTAGCACTGTCCTGGCAGCTCCCATTGGCCAGGAACCAGGGCGCGGGCAGTGCACCGAGACATGCTATTCCCCTCCCCCAAGGGGCTTGCAGAGACGTGCCAGCAGCCAGCCGCTTCCGGGAGTGGCACGGGGTCACAGCATGTAGGCAGGAAGCCTGCCTGAGCCCTTCTGCGCCACCGGTCAGGAGCCACCTGTGGTAAGCACCTCTTGGCCAGAGCCTGCACCTCGCACCCCCTCCTGCACCCCAACCCCCTGCCCCAGGTCAAAATCCCCTCCTGCACCAAACTCCCTCCCAGAGCCCTCACCCTCTCCTGCACCCCAACACTCTGCCCCAGCCTGGAGCCCCCTCCTGCACCCAAACTCCCTCCCAGAAAGAAACTCCTATAACAGCTGTTCTAAGGTAAGAAGTAGTCTATTTTGAATTAACTTAATTATATTCTACATGTTTTAAGACTGAAATGTAACCACAGAACAGCTTTATGTAAATTAAAAGGCAAGTTTAGTATAGTGTTAATAGCCTCGATGCCATAATTGTGATCATTTTGTTTTAAATTGGGAAAAAGACCTATATACAGGGCCCCCACAAAATCTAATAGCCCTGGGCCCACAGGAGAGTTAATCCAGCCCTGCCTATGCACCCCTTGGTGGGAGACAGAGGTGTTCCCTTGTAGCTGCCACTGCAGCAATAGCAGGATTACCGGTAGGATGTCAGCTTCCTGAATCAGCGGTGGCCAGCTCAGTCCCAGCCTCAGAAAGGTCTGAAACTTTTCAGGGCGCAGAGCCTTCCTTCACTTTTTTAGGGGGGCATGATGGGAAGGAGGCATCTTCATTCTGACTTCTTCCCCCAAGTTTCCAAAACATAATGGATCCCTATCTACCACGATCATACCACAATGCCCAGGACTGGCCTGAGGATTATGAAGAACTTTAGAGAGAGGATTCTTTTGAGTAAGCCAAGCTTCTTTGATGCATTTCACATGAAAAGGATGTAGGTGTAGCTGGGACTTTTATGGGGTTCTCCTCCCACCACAGTAGGGGAGCTGATTGATCCATTTTAAGGATCGATTCAGGTCAGTTTATACTTTCAATTCCATGGATGCTACACAAAAGTTGAAAGCAGAAATTTGCCTTGGTGGGCACAAAATCTGGCTTTTAACACAGGGGCCACACAAACACCTGAAAGCCCTCTCCAGACTTTGGGCCTCTGATGGCTATTTGCCTAAAATTTTTCTTGGGATTCCAGGAGCTCTGACAAGTTAATATTTATGACTCATCCACATTCTCCTTGTTCCCTCATCCCAGGGTTACCAACAAAATCTCTTACTTTTTCTAACAAAACTGTTTTTATAACAACCCATTTTTCTCCTGACAGCTTTCTATCTCAGGTGCTAATATAGCCCCAATTATCATACCATCTGAGCACCTCACAATGATACATTCATTCTCACAACACCCCAGTGAGGTATGAAAGTGCTGTTATTCCCATTTTACAGATGGGGGCGGGGAAGCACAGAAAGGCTAAATGACATTTTTTCAATATTACACCAGAAGTCTGTATTAGAATAGGGAATTGAACCCCACTCTCAAATTCTAGGCTAGGATCTTAACCACTAGACCATCTTCTTCTATCAGACTAAGATTTCTAATGACAAAATAATACGTAAAATATCCAAATATAAGCAATCTTTATAGCATTAGATTTATTTCCATGCTGATGCTACGGTTTTCATTAAGCTACTTTCTAGTAACATGTCCAATTATCTTACATGCAAAAAGTGGCAAATTAACTATTGAAATAAAGTTATTTTTCTTTAACCAATTCATTTAAAAAAAAAAAAAAGAAGGCAGAATTAACTTAAAATAGAAAAACCCAGTTCTACAAAAAAAGGTGGTTGTTCTTTGGAACATTATACGAAGAAGATCAGATTGGGAAATTTAGGTATTAGCGGGTGTTTTCTGTCTTTCCCAGCTAGTGCAGTAGCAAAGAGCAATGGTAGATGAGCAACTTTGTGCTACCTGTCATCCACAAGATGGCAATAGTGGGATAATTTTGAAAAAGTGAAAACAGGTCCGAACTTTTCTTCTTTGTTTTTGATGGGGTTATTTGGTGATGGAATTTAGGTTTGAGAGAGGATGAGGAGATTGCAAGAAAAAGAAGGAAAACAAGAACAGTGTTTTACCATTTTCCCATTGATAGGAAGGAAGCATAACTTCACCCACAAGCTATATTTCAAACTTTAATTTTTAATTCTTTAGCTTTCATTAATGTGGCAGAATTTATAGGGTTAACATTATATTTTATAAATAAACAACACTTATTTTATTTTCTCTTTGGGAGCTCCCACAGCTGTTTTCTCCTGCTATCCACTTACTTTTTTTTATGAAAATACCAAGCCCTACAAGATGCTGAACACCTGCACCTATCAGTGGGCCATGCCCAAGTTTCCAAATTTGTTTGCTTAAAGTTAGGAACCTGACAGTGGCCTAATTTTCAGAGCTTCTAAACAGTTCCCATTGACGTGAATGGAAGTAGAGTACAGTAGGGGTTTGCACAAATAAAGATTGAAGGCCAGATTTTCAAAGGGATGTAGATGCCTTAAGTTGCAGATTGGTGCCTAAACACCTTTGAAAAGCTGACTCCGAGTCCAATCCTGCAAGGTACTGAACACTCTCAATCTACGCTCAACTCCTCAGAGAATGAGGTGAAAAATAGAATAGGAATAGACAATTTCTACTTGGTATATTAGAGAATGGCCCAAACTATAAGCTCTTGTCTACACTACAGACCTATGTCAGTATAACTGTGTTGCTCTGGGGTGTGAAAAATTCATACCCCTGAGTTATGTAATTATACCAACCTTAACCTCGCATGTAAATAGCGCTAGGTTGACAGGAGAGCTTCTCCTGCCAACATAACTACCTCTTCTCAGGCAGGTGGAGTAACTAAGCCGATGGGAGAACTCTCTTCACTTAGAGCATCTTCACTTAAGCGCTACAGCTGCACCGATGCAGCATGGTAAATGTAGGCCTTCCCTGAAATGCTTGATTGTAACTCTGTAGTCAGCGTCTTTCTCTATAATAAATGTAAACAGGTGGTGTTCCCACCCAGCTCTGGATAAAGTCTGCATACACAGAATTGCTCAACAGAAGAGCTCCTCCTCCTTCCATGGGGTTTGAAGATCCTGCAGACTGGAAGCCTAGATCGGAATGCCTCCACACTCTGAGAAAATTTGGATCTAGATACATGAACTTTCTGGCCTCTTTCTGAAACAGAAGTACAGGTTTATTTTTAAATGGTCAGCAAAAACCCTATCCTGCCATAGTATCTCTGGGTTGATATTGGCCTAGCACCTTTGAACCATATTGATGATATATCAGTAGATCCACTTTCTTACATACCTGGAAAACTTTCCTTCAGCTGTACGGTTCAATATTTCCTTGTTTCTTAACAATCTCAGTAACTGGTTCATTGTAGATTATAGACCAAGACAGAAAACAGAAGCTAGCTTGTGATGGGCAGCTCACACAATCTGATGAGGTTCAGTGCAAAAATTCACAATGAGATTAATATTTTGCTCTAACTCCCATTTCAGGGGCTTTTGTAAAGATTGGAATGGTGACTACAGTATAAATGCTATTATCTTTGGTAACTAAAACTGTTCTGTCATTTGTTCCAATATAGGTTATATGCAACATGATCTCTCGTTCCAATCAACACCTCATAATTAACCAACATCTTGTCTCTCCTTGATGTATGCACCGCTGTCATTAACTCTAAACATTGGTGTTAAGTACAAACATCAAGGGCAAAATATATCCTTTTTATACAGTGCAAAGCACTTCCTGAATTTATCCTTGATGGAAGTCAGTACTGAATAGTGTTTATGCCCAGGATTAAACATCTTGTTATTCACATAAATATATCATCACTGTATACATCATTTTGGGGAAGCAGTCATATGATGAGGACAAACAGATATACTAGCATCAGCACACTGCAAAAAATTAATTGCTTTGCTCTTTCTAGTTCCAACACTATTTGACATTACTCTTTGAATGATGCTCAAAATTATGACAAACCAAGTCATTTTTCAACAGGGAACTCTGAAAGTCCTCCATTCACCCACAGAACCTTGAGTCAGGAAATTTATTGATCCACGATGTTGTTTTTGACAAAATACTCTTTGCATGATGTGACAATTTGGGAACTCTATGTACAATTTAGGCATTTTGTTCAAGATTATGAACTCTCCATATGCTTAAGTCCTTGTGATTTCTGTACTGTGTTCTGCCTCCTGCTCCTTGTACTAAAGAGACAGGGTTTGGCACCTGTGTGTCTGTCTATGAATATAGGTTGTTAAAAACTATCAGCACCTGAATAGATCTCGGCAGGACTGTATGCTAGAAAAAAACATTTTTCTCCAACTTCTCTTTGGCAGGAGAGTTGCACTGCGGTTTGAAGGAATGGAATTTTGCCAGAAACAGGACACAGAAACCAGGTATAAGTGCTAGGATTTTTTTTTTTAAAGGGGCAGATTAGAGGAACTAAGGAAAATGCTTTTGTAACAGTGGGGATCTTTTTTTGCCTGAGGGACTAGCCAGGAAAGAAGGGAACTGGTCTAGAGGAGAAGACATGTGAAGGAGGGGACACTGACCCAAATCTCAAAGAGCACTCAAATGGTGAGAAAACTGATGCAAGGAATGATACAGGTGTTTTATTGTTCTTTACCTATAGCTACATATCTCTTGTGCTGTCTAAAGTAAAGCATAATTGTGTTAGAAACCTTTGTAAAACCTATGTATATTTGCTTACACTATCATGTGTTCCTGAAGAGGTAAATTGTAAACCAGGGTGTGCCCA